>NC_050177.1:30253254-30290754 GCF_008315115.2 Sander lucioperca
GTAATTTTTTTAATACATACGTGGGCCGTTATAACTGACGTTCTCAACTATAATTCAGAGTTGTTTGAACTACAGAAATCTGTTCAGAATTATCTTAATGAATACCGTTAATGCAACAAGGACGAAGCATGTAAACTGCTGTTAGTTTATTCAGAACGGAACGGATCGCAAATGGATCCGAATGAAGAAACGTAAAAAAAAAAAACCTTGAGCCATAGCTGCTCCCTCAGCTGAATAGTGTGGGTAACAGATCAAGGCAGCAACATAATCAAAGTCCTGGAACCATATAGGAGACTTTCTGGTCTCCATCAGCTAGTTGGCCGACAACAGTGCTGCAGAGACGCGATGTAGCCCAGTTTACCTCCCACTCAAGTCAGAGCAGGACATCCACCCAGAGCTACGGGAGAAGCTGGAGAGGCAGAGCTTGCTCCGCACTGAATTAGGCTAATAAAGTAATGATTAAAAAACACAAATGCTTGGTCAAGGGCCCGGCCCAGCCCAGCCTGGCCCGGTTCGGGCAGAGAATCTAAACTCTTCAGCACTCTGAATACTTGTGATCTTCAAGGTGCCAGGACTAAACAGCCACATGACTTGTTTTCATTAAAATAAGTACTTTCAGTGCTTTCAGTTTGTTTCCTGAGTTTACTGGTTGCACCTGGACTAATGTTTGATTGAGTGGATACACAGTGTACCTGACGTAACAGTAAACACCTTTTGTAAATACATGAGTTGCAACCTGGTATTGTACAGTCAGTGCTTGTGCATGATATACACTTTAGGGGAGAGGGACGGAGGGAGAGGAGACAGAGGGGGGAGAGGGACAGAGGGAGAGGAGACAGAGGGGGGAGAGGAGACAGGGGGGAGAGGGACAGAGGGGGGAGAGGGACAGAGGGAGAGGAGACAGAGGGGGGAGAGGGACAGAGGGGGGAGAGGGACAGAGGGAGAGGAGACAGAGGGGGGAGACAGACGAGGGAGAGGATACAGAGGGGGGAGAGGAGACAGAGGGGGGAGAGGAGACAGAGGGGGGAGAGGGACAGAAGGGGGAGAGGGACAGAGGGAGGAGAGACAGGGGAGAGAGGGACAGAGGGAGAGGGACGGAGGGAGGAGAGACGGGTGAGAGGGACAGAGGGAGAGGAGACAGAGGGGTGAGAGGGACAGAGGGAGAGGGACGGAGGGAGGAGAGATGGTTGAGAGGGGAGACAGAGGGGTGAGAGGGACAGAGGGAGGAGAAGCAGGGGTGAGAGGGACAGAGGGAGAGGGACAGAGGGGTGAGAGGGACAGAGGGAGAGGGACGGAGGGAGGAAAGATGGTTGAGAGGGATGGAGGGAGGGGAGACAGAGGGGTGAGAGGGACAGAGGGAGGAGAAACAGGGGTGAGAGGGACAGAGGGAGAGGGACGGAGGGACAGAGAGACGGGTGAGAGGGATGGAGGGAGGGAGGGGAGACAGAGGGGGAGGGACGGAGGGAGAGGAGACAGAGGGGGGAGAGGAGACAGAGGGAGAGGGATGGAGGGAGGGGAGACAGAGGGGTGAGAGGGACAGAGACAGAGGAGACAGAGGGGGGAGAGGGACGGAGGGAGGGGAGACAGGGGGGGGAGGGATGGAGGGAGGGGAGACAGAGGGGGGAGAGGGACAGAGACAGAGGAGACAGAGGGGGGAGAGGGACGGAGGGAGGGGAGACAGAGGGGGGAGACAGAGGGGGGAGAGGGATGGAAGGAGGAGAGATTGCTGTTAGCCTCATTTCACTCAGGGGAAAAAGGTCAAAAAGACGACGAATACTTGTGATCTTCAAGCTGCCGGGACTAAACAGCCACATGACTTGTTTTCATTAAAATAAGTACTTTCAGTGCTTTCAGTTTGTTTCCTGAGTTTACCCAGCTGGTTGCACCTGGGCTAATGTTTGATTGAGTGGATACACAGTGTACCTGACGTAACAGTAAACACCTTTTTTAAATACATGAGTTGCAACCTGGTATTGTACAGTCAGTGCTCGTGCATGATATACACTTTAGGGGAGAGGGACGGAGGGAGAGGAGACAGAGGGGGGAGAGGGACAGAGGGAGAGGAGACAGAGGGGGGAGAGGGACAGAGGGAGAGGAGACAGAGGGGGGAGACAGAGGAGGGAGAGGATACAGAGGGGGGAGAGGAGACAGAGGGGGGAGAGGGACAGAGGGAGGAGAGACAGGGGAGAGAGGGACAAAGGGAGAGGGACGGAGGGAGGAGAGACGGGTGAGAGGGACAGAGGGAGAGGAGACAGAGGGGTGAGAGGGACAGAGGGGGAAGAGGGACAGAGGGAGAGGAGACAGAGGGGGGAGAGGGACAGAGGGGGGAGAGGGACAGAAGGGGGAGAGGGACAGAGGGAGGAGAGACAGAGGGGGGAGAGGGACAGAGGGAGATGAGACAGAGGGGGGAGAGGAGACGGGGGGGAGAGAGGGACAGAGGGAGAGGAGACAGAGGGGGGAGAGGAGACAGGGGGGAGAGGGACAGAGGGAGAGGAGACAGAGGGGGGAGAGGGACAGAGGGAGAGGAGACAGAGGGGGGAGACAGACGAGGGAGAGGATACAGAGGGGGGAGAGGAGACAGAGGGGGGAGAGGGACAGAAGGGGGAGAGGGACAGAGGGAGGAGAGACAGGGGAGAGAGGGACAGAGGGAGAGGGACGGAGGGAGGAGAGACGGGTGAGAGGGACAGAGGGAGAGGAGACAGAGGGGTGAGAGGGACGGAGGGAGGAGAGATGGGTGAGAGGGATGGAGGGAGGGGAGACAGAGGGGTGAGAGGGACAGAGGGAGGAGAAACAGGGGTGAGAGGGACAGAGGGAGAGGGACGGAGTTACGGAGAGACGGGTGAGAGGGATGGAGGGAGGGAGGGGAGACAGAGGGGGAGGGATGGAGGGAGAGGAGACAGAGGGGGGAGAGGGAAGGAGGGAGGGGAGGGACAGAGGGAGGGGAGACAGAGGGGGGAGACAGAGGGGGGAGAGGAGATAGAGGGAGGAGAGGGACGGAAGGAGGAGAGACAGAGGGACAGAGGGGGGAGAGGGACAGAGGGAGGGGAGGGACAGAGGGAGGGGAGACAGAGGGGGGAGAGGAGATAGAGGGAGAGGGATGGAGGGAGGGGAGACAGAGGGGTGAGAGGGACAGAGGGAGAGGGATGGAGGGAGAGGAGACAGAGGGGGGAGAGGGACAGAGACAGAGGAGACAGAGGGGGGAGAGGGACGGAGGGAGGGGAGACAGAGGGGGGAGACAGAGGGGGTAGAGGGATGGAAGGAGGAGAGATTGCTGTTAGCCTCATTTCACTCAGGGGAAAAAGGTCAAAAAGACAACAAAGTTTGCTTAACTTGTTCAAACACGGTGGACAGTCGAAACCCAAACAAGCAAAAGTCATTTCATCAAGAATCAAAGAAAGAAAGATCAAGAATGTGGAGACATTACATTTCGTACCCATGCAGGGCACGTTGTGAAATTAAAATACACATTGCTCTGATGTACACACAGCATTGTTTAGGCTTTTTTAGTCAGAGAAGCTACATAGCCAGTGTAATTTTTTTTTTTTTACCATTACCTCCAACCCCCGTTTTGAGTCACCGGATTCACCCCCGCACTGCGCTCCGGGACCTCCCACTTTACAAACTAAAGTGCCCATATTATGAAAAAATCACTTTTTCTGGGATTTGGGGAGTTATTTTGTGTCTCTGGTGCTTCCACATGCATACAAACTTTGAAAAACCATCCATGCTGTTTAGAGTGAGATATGGTTTCTGGATGTGTCCTGCCTTCAGTCTCTGGGTGAGCTGGTCAAAATCTGCACGGCTTTCTACGTCACTAGCCGAGACGAGGGGCCTAGGGGGCTAACCGTTAGCATGCTAGCTCGTTCTCAATGGCAGAACACTGCTACAACACACAAATTCACCCTAATCTACAAAATCAATTGTATAGAACTACTTCCATGTCCCTGTTCTGCAGGTATTCCACGCAAAGTTGGAAGTGCGCCCTCGTTTAGAAGAAGTCTCCCGGCTAACCTGACTTGTACTACTGAAGTTGGAGAAACAGCTAGCTAGCTCATGTAGTCCTTACCTAGCTACTTAGCATGTGATCTTACCTAGCTACTGAGCATGTGCAACTGCAACCCGGTCTCACGGCAGTTCAGGGAAAATGTCACGTTATTTTTGATCTATTGATACGTGTTCACGGGTACGTTTTTATCGGTTTTTACCCCCTACGGGGAAAGGGCGCTTCACACGCCGGGAGACGGCCGCTGGGGACGCGCGACAATAACGGGATGGTTGTGATTAGGAAACGCCACACGCGGGACGCGATCCCCGCTCGCCAGGGTGAAAGTCCTGTGTTGTTTGACCCATCCACCCCCCCGACCTCCCTCCCTACGCGGATATTTGGCTCTTTATACTACTTCCTACCATTTTCGTGCTGTGACCTCGAAATATGCTTCCCATTGAAATACATTACTTCACATTTTCGTGCTGGCCACCACGTAAAAAATGAGAAAAACGTTCCCTTGAACACGTATCAATAGATTAAAAATAACGTGACATTTACAAGAACTGCCGTGAGACCGGGCTGGCAACTGCCAACAGATGTTACAGCAGTGAGAGGTCTCACTCTGTAGCTAAAACAGAGAGCTCAACACAGGGTGAAAAGAGGAGCTGCAGCAATGTGCAGTACAACAAAAATATGGTGTTTTTTGAAAATTAAACCACGTAAACCTATTCTGATATAACCTCAAAATACAATTATGAACCTGAAGATGAGCATAATATGGACACTTTAAGCACTGAACTGCTCTTTAGGTCTTGTTGTGTCTTTCTTTGACCAAGAATACATCTCTGTTTCTTTCTTCTCCTCCACAGTCGGAGTCAGAGTGTCGTCAGTGTGAATTCCTCAACGAGCAAAATGCAGAAGAGTTCCTCAAGCAACTTAAATCAACTCTTGAGATAATGAACAGACGGTACTGCTAAGGACTTAAGGACTTTTTAAAAAGACACTTCATGACCTTTTTTTCCTCTTCATGACCTTTTTTTCCTCTTCATGAACTTTTCATATCACCTGAACACAAATAAAGTGTGCCATGCAAGATGTCTGAAGATCTCTGTGGTGTTTGATTTGAAACTGGAGGGGAGAAAAAAGCTTCTGTATTTGGGGGAGGCTTGTGATTAACCTTACTGTTGTTGTCGGGTCAAATTTGACCCATTTTCAAAAAGTTTCCATATCACAAATGGGTTTAGGAAAAGAACAACTGGGTTGGGTTTAGGAGAATAATAACTGGGTTGGGTTTAGGAAAAGAACAACGGGGTTGGGTTTAGGAGAAGAATAACTGGGTTGGGTTTAGGAAAATAATAACTGGGTTGGGTTTAGGAAAAGAACAACGGGGTTGGGTTTAGGAAAAGAACAACGGGGTTGGTTTAGGAAAATAATAACTGGGTTGGGTTTAGGAAAATAATAACTGGGTTGGGTTTAGGAAAATAATAACTAGGTTAGGTTTAGGAAAAAAATAACGGGGTTGGGTTTAGGAAAAGAAGAACTGGGTTGGGTTTAGGAAAAGAATAACTGGGTTGGGTTTAAGAGAACAATAACTGGGTTGGGTTTAGGAAAAAACAACTGGGTTGGGTTTAGGAAAAGAACAACGGGGTTGGGATTAGGAAAATAATAACTGGGTTGGGTTTAGGAAAATAATAACAGGGTTGGGTTTAGGAAAAGAACAATGGGGTTGGGTTTAGGAAAAGAATAATGGGGTTGGGGTTAGGAAAATAATAACTGGGTTGGGTTTAGGAAAAGAACAACTGGGTTGGGTTTAGGAAAATAATAACTGGGTTGGGTTTAGGAAAAGAACAACGGGGTTGGGTTTAGGAAAAGAACAATGGGGTTGGTTTAGGAAAATAATAACTGGGTTGGGTTTAGGAAAATAATAACAGGGTTGGGTTTAGGAAAAGAACAATGGGGTTGGGTTTAGGAAAAGAATAACGGGGTTGGGGTTAGGAAAATAATAACTGGGTTGGGTTTAGGAAAAGAACAACTGGGTTGGGTTTAGCAAAATAATAACTGGGTTGGGTTTAAGAGAACAATAACTGGGTTGGGTTTAGGAAAAAACAATTGGGTTGGGTTTAGGAAATAACTGGGTTGGGTTTAGGAAATAACTGGGTTGGGTTTAGGAAAATAATAACTGGCTTGGGTTTAGGAAAATAATAACTGGATTGGGTTTAGGAAAAGAAGAACTGGGTTGGGTTTAGGAAAATAATAACTGGGTTGGGTTTAGGAAAAGAACACCGGGGTTGGGTTTAGGAAAAGAACAACGGGGTTGGTTTAGGAAAATAATAACTGGGTTGGGTTTAGGAAAATAATAACTGGGTTGGGTTTAGGAAAATAATAACTAGGTTAGGTTTAGGAAAAAAATAACGGGGTTGGGTTTAGGAAAAGAAGAACTGGGTTGGGTTTAGGAAAAGAATAACTGGGTTGGGTTTAAGAGAACAATAACTGGGTTGGGTTTAGGAAAAAACAACTGGGTTGGGTTTAGGAAAAGAACAACGGGGTTGGGATTAGGAAAATAATAACTGGGTTGGGTTTAGGAAAATAATAACAGGGTTGGGTTTAGGAAAAGAACAATGGGGTTGGGTTTAGGAAAAGAATAATGGGGTTGGGGTTAGGAAAATAATAACTGGGTTGGGTTTAGGAAAAGAACAACTGGGTTGGGTTTAGGAAAATAATAACTGGGTTGGGTTTAGGAAAAAACAATTGGGTTGGGTTTAGGAAATAACTGGGTTGGGTTTAGGAAAATAATAACTGGGTTGGGTTTAGGACAAGAACAACGGGGTTGGGTTTAGGAAAAGAACAACGGGGTTGGTTTAGGAAAATAATAACTGGGTTGGGTTTAGGAAAATAATAACAGGGTTGGGTTTAGGAAAAGAACAATGGGGTTGGGTTTAGGAAAAGAATAACGGGGTTGGGGTTAGGAAAAGAAAAACTGGGTTGGGTTTAGGAAAATAATAACTGGGTTGGGTTTAGGAAAAAACAATTGGGTTGGGTTTAGGAAATAACTGGGTTGGGTTTAGGAAAATAATAACTGGGTTGGGTTTAGGAAATAACTGGGTTGGGTTTAGGAAAATAATAACTGGCTTGGGTTTAGGAAAATAATAACTGGATTGGGTTTAGGAAAAGAAGAACTGGGTTGGGTTTAGCAAAAGAAGAACTGGGTTGGGTTTAGGAGAAGAATAACTGGGTTGGGTTTAGGAGAAGAATAACTGGGTTGGGTTTAGGAAAATAATAACTGGGTTGGGTTTAGGAAAAGAACAACGGGGTTGGGTTTAGGAAAATAATAACTGAGTTTGGTTTAGGAAAAGAACAACAGGGTTGGGTTTAGGAAAAGAACAACGGGTTTGGGTTTAGGAAAATAATAACTGGATTGGGTTTAGGAAAAGAACAACAGGGTTGGGTTTAGGAAAATAATAACTGGGTTGGGTTTAGGAAAATAATAACTGGATTTGGTTTAGGAAAAGAAGAATTGGGTTGGGTTTAGGAAAAGAAGAACTGGGTTGGGTTTAGGAAAAAACAACGGGGTTGGGATTTGGAAAAGAACAACGGGGTTGGGTTTAGGAAAATAATAACTGGGTTGGGTTTAGGAAAAGAATAACAGGGTTGGTATTAGGAAAAGAACAAACGTGGAAAGGAAACATCACTCACGGGACACAAAGTCATACACGGGACGCGATCTCCGGTCTCCTGGGTGAAAGTAACTGTGTTGTTTGACCCATCCTCCACCCCGACCAACCTCCCTACACGGATTTTCGCCATTTAATACTACTCTCTACGGCGTCAATTCACACGCAATCGCAATTGGCTTACGGAAGTACCGGAAGTACATGCCACTGGCACGTGTCGCATGCCACGAGCTACATGGATAAATATGCACCAAACAAGCCACTTTGAAATTTTGCTCTACTCATGAATACAAAAGTTGGGTGACCCTCCCCCCTAGACAAAAAAACAATTGGATGACCCTCCCCTCAAAGAATACAAAGTCATGACCCTCCCCTATTTTCCTCCAGTGGTCCATTCCATAAATACCAAACGGTCTCTTATGCGGATTTTCGGCATTTCATACTACTCTACCGTAGTCGTGCTGTGATCACGAAATATGCTTCCCATTGAAATACATTAGTTTACATTTTCGTGCTGGCCACCACGAAAAAAATGAGAAAAACGTGCTTGTGTACACGAATCAATAGATTAAATAACGTGACCATTTCACGAACTGCCGTGAGACTTGGATGTATTGTTTTTATCAGAATCCAATTGATGTACAATTTAAAAAGGAGTTCAACAGATTTTGCTAAATTGTTAAAATGTTAAAAGCATAGGCTATCCTGCAGTCCAGCATCCCTCTTATTTTTTTAAATGACATTTAAATCAAAACCTAGAGACTTTCAAACATCAAAATGCCATTTATTAATATGTATTTGTGTCAAAATGACATATAAACATCTTTTCGTATTCTATTTTGGCTGGAAACGCTTCCAACACGCTTGCATGTCACGTGAAAAATAGTCATTGGTCCTATTTCTAGCATGCACGTGTTTTCGTTAACATGGGAGCCGAAATTAAAACGGACACGCCACGCAGTGGACGTGCTCACGCCATGCAGGCAGTGTGCAGGGGCCCTACCGTCTCTGTCTAACATCAGTTTCAGGGTGGAGAATTTTCCAGTTACACGTTCATATCAGGTCAACAACTGTAGCTGATACAAAGTTGTCAGACCTCCCACTTTAAATCACCTAATGAACACTGTGAATGAAAAATGATCTCCATGTTCACAGGCTGCAGGTCCAGATCCTGACCTGATGTCAATATCCTTCTGTCTAAAGCCACGAGTCCATTGGGTTTGTCTCATTTGTTTTTCCTAATAATAACACAGACGACATATGCTGTTTGCTGGAACAGTCAGAAGAGATTTACTAATTCCCAGCAGAGTAGTAACATCTCACAGTTAATCCAGGAACTCTGAATACTTGACACATAAGCTTCCAGCTGCCGGGACTAAACAGCCACATTAGTTGTTTTCATTAAAATATTATTATGTTTTCAGTTTGTTTCCTGAGTTTATCTTATGATGCGTTTATAGAAACAATAGAGCCAGCTGGTTGCACCTGGGTTAGTGTTTGATTGGGTGGATACACAGTGTAACTTGCATGATAATTGTAGCCTTCATCAACAACATTTAGCATCTGAAATGACCAAAATTACATTTGTGGGTAAGTTTTTTGCAACGATGACTATTTATTTAGCTAAGTAGCCTGCAAACCAAAAAAATCCCAAGAGAAAGACTCCCGAATCCCGTCCCGCTCCTGTCTCGTTCCCTATGTTGTCTAAAGTTATCAGACTCTGTGTGTGTGTGTGTGTGTGTGTGTGTGAGCACAGCTGCAGCGATGGCCCAAGGGAGCGAGAGCAGCTCCTCAGCTCTGCTGCGCTGATGTTGTTGTGTGAATGCAGCGCTACAGAGCAGAGCCGTTTGTCTCTCACTGCTGGGTGAGTTAGGGTTGGGTAGTGACAATTTTTCGAGACTCCCGCGGGTCACAGTATTCCCAATCAACAAAGGCATTGTGAGTTGTAAGTGGTTCTCTTTTCTAAAACGAAATGCATCGCAATCTTTGGGTGCACACCGTGCAAATTAGGATTTTTTCAGTGGAAGTGTTCCAGCAGTGGAGGACTTGTTGGAGCTTGTTAACACAGCCTCCCTCTTTCATTCCTTGAAAAGGTCGGCTCGTGGCCAGAAACCTGTTGATATCCAAGTCTTTGATCATGTTTAAAAGAGTAGTAATATCTCACAGTTATTCCAGAGGCAGCTTCAGCACTCTGAATACTTGACACATAAGCTTCCAGCTGCCGGGACTAAACAGCCACATGAGTTGTTTTCATTAAAATATTATTATGCTTTCAGTTTGTTTCCCGACTTTATCATATAATGCATTTATAGAAACATTAGAGCCAGCTGGTTGCACCTGGGTTAGTGTTTGATTGGGTTTTGGATACACAGTGTAACTTGCTTGATAATTGTAGCCTTCATCAACATCATTTAGCATCTGAACTGACCGAAATTACATTTGCAGGTAAGTTTTTGCTACGGATGACTATCTATTTAGCAAAATAGCTGGCAAACCGACAACAGTGGGGGGTCAGCCCTATGTTCCCACAGTCCAATGTTCCCACAGCCCAATGGTCCCACAGCCCTATGTTCCCACAGCCCAATGTTCCACAGCCCAATGGTACCACAGCCCAATGTTCCCACAGCCCTATGTTCCCACATTTCTAAGATGTTTTTCCAAAATTAGGCCCTATGTTAGTATCAGATTTTATCCCCCTAACCCTAAACAAATGTTGTTGGAGGATAGGGCTTAAATTGAAGGGAAATGTAGGAACACAAGACCTAATTTTGTAAAAGTCCTAGAAAGGTGGGACCATAGTAGCCTGACGTGGTCATACTCAGATTCTAGTCAGAATATGAGTCTCATACTGCTCCATTGGGCTGTGATTATGGGGTGTGGTCTAACCAAACCAGGAAACAAAATTCCTCTGCACTCATTGGATAGACCTACAACCAATCAGAGCAACGGAGTATGTGACGTATGTTGAGCGACGCATAGTTGTCAACAGCAACAACACTCAACTGCTCATTCGCTTTTTTATTTAATTTAATTTAAAGGGATACTTCACCGATTTGGTGGGAACATTGGGCTGTGGGAACATAGGACTGTGGGAACATTGGGCTGTGGGAACATAGGGCTGTGGGAACATAGGGCTGTGGGAACATTGGGCTGTGGGAACATTGGGCTGTGGGAACATAAGGCTGTGGGAACATAGAGCTGCGGGAACATAGGGTTGTGGGAACATAGTGCTGTGGGAACATAAGGCTGTGGGAACATAGAGCTGTGGGAACATAGGGCTGTGGGAATATTGGGCTGTGGGAACATAGGGCTGTGGGGCCATTGGGCTGTGGGAACATAGGGCTGTGGGAACATAGGGCTGTGGGAACATTGGGCTGTGGGAACATAGGGCTGTGGGAACATAGGGCTGTGAGAACATTGGGCTGTGAGAACATTGGGCTGTGGGAACATAGGATTGTGGGAACATAGGGCTGTGTGAACATAGGGCTGTGGGACCATTGGGCTGTGGGAACATAAGGCTGTGGGAACATAGGGTTGTGGGAACATTGGGTTGTGGGAACATAGGGCTGTGGGACCATTGGGCTGTGGGAACATAGGGTTGTGGGAACATAGGACTGTGGGACCATAGGGCTGTGAGGACATTGGGCTGTGGGACCATTGGGCTGTTGGAACATAGAGCTGTGGGAACATAGGGCTGTGGGAACATAGAGCTGTGGGAACATAGGGTTGTGGGAACATTGGGTTGTGGGAACATAGGGCTGTGGGACCATTGGGCTGTGGGAACATAGGGTTGTGGGAACATAGGACTGTGGGACCATAGGGCTGTGAGAACATTGGGCTGTGGGACCATTGGGCTGTTGGAACATAGAGCTGTGGGAACATAGGGCTGTGGGAACATAGAGCTGTGGGAACATAGGGCTGTAGGAACATTGGGCTGTGAGAACATTGGGCTGTGGGAACATAGGGCTGTTTGAACATAGGGCTGTGGGAACATTGGGCTGTGGGAACATAGGGCTGTGGGAACATAGGGTTGTGGGAACATAGGGCTGTGGGAACATAGGTCTGTGGGAAAATAGAGCTGTGGGAACATAGGGCTGTGAGAACATTGGGCTGTGAGAACATAGGGTTGTGGGAACATAGGGCTGTGGGAACATAGGGTTGTGGGAACATAGGGCTGTGGGACCATTGGGCTGTGGGAACATAGGGCTGTGGGAACATTGGGCTGTGGGAACTTAGGGCTGTGGGACCATAGGGCTGTGAGAACATTGGGCTGTGTGAACATAGGGCTGTGGGAACATAGGGCTGTGGGACCATATGGCTGTGAGAACATTGGGCTGTGGGAACATCGGGCTGGGGAACATTGGGCTGTGGGAACACAGGGCTGTGAGAACATTGGGCTGTGGGAACATAGGGCTGTGGGAACATAGGGCTGTGAGAACATTGGGCTGTGGGAACATAGGACTGTGAGAACATAGGGCTGTGGGAACATAGAGCTGTGGGAACATAGGGCTGTGGGAACATAGAGCTGTGGGAACATAGGGCTGTGGGAACATTCGGCTGTGAGAACATTGGGCTGTGGGAATATAGGGCTGTGGGAACATAGTGCTGTGGGAACATTGGGCTGTGGGAACATAGGGCTGTGGGAACATTGGGCTGTGGGAACATTGGGCTGTGGGAACATAGGGCTGTGGGAACATAGGGCTGTGGGACCATAGGGCTGTGGGAACATTGGGCTGTGGGAACATAGGGCTGTGAGAACATAGGGCTGTGAGAACATAGGGCTGTGGGACCATATGGCTGTGAGAACATTGGGCTGTGGGAACATTGGGCTGTGGGAACATAGGGCTGTGGGAACATTGGGCTGTGGGAACATAGGGCTGTGAGAACATAGGGCTGTGAGAACATAGGGCTGTGGGACCATATGGCTGTGAGAACATTGGGCTGTGGGAACATAGGGCTGTGGGAACATTGGGCTGTGGGAACATAGGGCTGTGAGAACATTGGGTTTTGGGAACATAGGGCTGTGAGAACATAGGGCTGTGGGAACATTGGGCTGTGGGAACATAGGGCTGTGGGAACATAGGGCTGTGGGACCATATGGCTGTGAGAATATTGGGCTGTGGGAACATAGTGCTGTGGGAACATTGGGCTGTGGGAACATAGGGCTGTGAGAACATTAGGTTGTGGGAACATAGGGCTGTGAGAACATTGGGCTGTGGGAAAATAGAGCTGTGGGAACATAGGGCTGTGAGAACATTGGGCTGTGAGAACATTGGGCTGTGGGAACATAGGGCTGTGGGAACATAGGTTTGTGGGAACATAGGGCTGTGGGAACATAGAGCTGTGGGAACATTGGGCTGTGGGAACATAGGGCTGTGGGAACATAGGGTTGTGGGAACATAGGGTTGTGGGAACATAGAGCTGTGGGAACACAGGGCTGTGGGAACATTCGGCTGTGAGAATATTGGGCTGTGGGAATATAGGGCTGTGGGAACATAGTGCTGTGGGAACGTTGGGCTGTGAGAACATAGGGCTGTGGGAACATAGGGCTGTGGGAACATTGGGCTGTGGGAACATAGGGCTGTGGGAACATAGGGCTGTGAGAACATAGTGCTGTGGGAACATTGGGCTGTGGGAACATAGGGCTGTGGGAACATAGGGCTGTGGGAACATAGGGCTGTGGGAACATTGGGCTGTGGGAACATAGGGCTGTGGGAACATAGGGCTGTGGGAACATAGGCACACTCCCCATTAGTGGTGCACATTTCCTTCAGGGATTTCTGTTCGGCAGCTCGTTTTACAACATAAAAGGTGGAATTGTGCTTCTCTGAAGATCCACGTAAAGTTCTCTGCATACAAGTATAAAAGGAAACATCCACCTGGGTGTACATGCTCTCCTACGTGCAGCTTGGGGAGGTTTCAGCCTCCAGATGGAACAAAAGACCTGATTTAAAGATGCTTTCTTGTGAACAGAGTTTCTGTTGACATTCAGTGTCACTCACCAAAACGCATTTTGTGTATCGTTGATGTCCAACAAATGTGTTGAATGTCTTTTTGGCTACATTCAGACAGACTGCAGGCAAATCTGATTATTTTGGGGTCAAGTGACCAGGTCAGACTTCTTCAGAAGTAGTGTGAACACTCAAATCTTGCCCAGATCTGATTTTTTCAAATCCGATTTAGACCACTTCCATACAGTATGTGGTCCCTTTTTACAACCGAAAACCACAACCATGACTAATTTGTACACAGCTGTTAAAACGTCACATCAAAGCCTTTGAGTTTCCTCAGCAGCAGCAGGAGTTGTTAACTGGATTAATTTCGTTCCTTTTAGGATTTATTAACATGTTCATTTATTATAGCACTACCACACAGTGGTGGAGGAAGTACTGAATCTCAGTACTTAACTAAAAGTACAAATAACCAGAGATATATTTACTTTAGTAATGTAGAAGTACAACAATGACAACCCTACTTAAGAAAAAGTAAAAAGTACCTGATTTTAAATGTACTTTAAGTATTAACAATAAAAGTACTTGCATAAGGATTTATTCTCTTAATGTCTATATTCTAATAATTAAAAAAAAAAAACAGTATGGGCTGTGGCATTTTAATTAAGTTAGTTGTAGGTTAATGTAATTGTGCTTACCATCTGTGGCCCAGTTTACATTCTGACTTACAATTCTGGTTATCAGGGTGATCTGCCTGGAGCTCGACTTTGCATTATTTCCCACGGGACAGTGAATGCCGCACACATTTATTTAGGGAGAACACACCGGCTTGGACAACAAGTACATGGCTTCACAGCTTCACACTTTTTAATTATTACCTATAGAGCCTTGCATGGCCAAGCTCCCTCTTACATCCAGGATCTACTGCACGTTAGAGTTTAGATTCTCGGCCCAAGCCCGAGTCCGACCTGAGCCCGACACTATCCATTACCTATTTAGCCTATTTGGGTGGGGAGAAAGCTATGCCATAATCAGAAATATTATAAATATGTATATATAAGCTATATAAAAGTAACAAATGTGTACAAAATTTAGGCTGCAGTTACAAAATGCAGCACTTCATGCGCGGAATCGCCTCCTCTCGCACGCATCACACCTGGAGCTTAAAGCAGCCATATTATGCTCATTTTCAGGTTCATAATTGTATTTTAAGGTTGTACCAGAATAGGTTTACATGGTTTAATTTTCAAAAAACACCATGTTTTTGTTGTACTGCACCGCTCTCTCTCACTGCTGCAGATCCTCTTTTCAGCTGGTCTCTGTTTTAGCTACAGAGTGAGACCTCTTTTCTTCTTCTTCTTCTGTACTATCTTTGATTGCACTGCACATGCCCAGTAGCTCAGATGTAGATCATGTCAGCTAGCTAGCTCCATAGACAGTAAAAGAAAGGCTGTTTCTACAACTTCGGTCAGTTACAAGGCAGGATTAGCTGGGAGACTTCTAAATGAGGGCGCACATGTAAGTAGTTCTTTTGTAGATTATGGTGAACTTGTGTGTGTTTTAGCAGTGCTTTGCTACTGAGAACGAGGTAGCATGCTAGCGTTAGCATGCTAGCGTTAGCATTAGCGTTAGCATGCTAACGCTACGAGCTAATGGTTGCGGTTAGCCTGCTCGTTTCGGCTTGTGACGTCACAAGCCATGCCGATTTTGAACAGCTCACCCAGAGACTGAAGGCAGGACACATTCAGAAACCGTATCTCACTCTAAACAGCATGGATGGATTTTTTTCAAAGTTTGTATGTGTGTGGAAGCACCAGAGACACAACATAACACCCCAAATCCCAGAAAAAGTGATTTTTTCATAATATGGGCACTTTAAAGATGTAAAGAAAAAAAGAGAAACAGGAGAATTAACTTTGAGCAAGTGTGGAGGAAAGTCGGAGGTATGGAAGCAGTTTAAACAAGTCGGGTAGGTTCGGGCTTTTTTTTTTTGGGCCGATCTAAGCTCTACTGCACGCACACACTTCTGGTCGCTCTCTGAGGTCTTCAAGTCAAGACCTTTTAACTGTTCCCAGAACACGTTTTAAAACAAGAGGTGATCGTGCCTTTTCTGTGGTGGCTCCAAGGCTCTGGAGCTCTCTCCCTTTAGCCTTGAGAGCCTTGGATTCTGTGGAAACTTTTAGAAAACACTTAAAGACACATCTTTTTAGACAAGCATTTAATTAGCCATATGGTTTTGTACTGTATTTTATGTGTTGTTGTGTTTTTGTTTTTTACTGTAAAGCACTGCGAAAGGTGCTATATAAATAAAGTTTACTTACTTACTAGGAGGACCAGGAGCGTTTTTAAGATAAATATACAGGTTGTATATTAACTATGTGAACGGATGCGTCACATATGACCAAGCAGAGCATCGGGAGCAGCAGCAGTAACGGGAGCGGTACGCGCCTGGCCAATGCTATTGAAGGGCGGGTCTTGGCGTGGCCGTAGTGGGATTTGTAATATGGCGAGCGGCACCGGGAGCTGGACGGCCGCTGCTGAAGGCTTCCCTGCGGACTGCAAACGTGTGAAGTCAGGAAGACGTTTTGTCAGGGGGAAAAACTGATCAGAAATTGTAAAGAAAATGTAACGGAACTTTGTAGAAATGTAGTGGAGTAGAAAGTATAGATAATTGCTGCAAAATGTAACGAAGTAAAAGTCAAAAGTATGCACTATTGATCGTACTTAAGTAAAGTACAGATACGTGAAAAATGTACTTAAGTACAGTAACGATGTATTTGTACTTCGTTACATTCCACCACTGCTACCACTTCGCTAACTGGTTGTGTCATACAGTACAGTATTAAGCTGTGTCTTGCATTTATATTAACCTTTTTTCTTCCAGGCGGAACGGGAACACCTGTTGTGGCAGGTAACGCACGTTGACAGCTGCTGAATCATCAGTCTTTAAAGAATTAAAGTCTACTTTCTAACCCGCAGGCTCAGAAGGGTGAGTGAAGATGAGTTGAGTATGTTGAAATCATAAATCAAGAGGGTGGAGAATATCTTCTATGCAGTATATTTCATGAACTGAAAAGAAAGGAATGTAAAAGAGATGACATTAAACGAATGATTGTTGGGATAATATTAGTAGCTAATACTGTATCTGAAGTCTCTTTTATATAGACCTTAGTGGTCCCTAATACTGTATCTGAAGTCTCTTTTATATAGACCTTAGTGGTCCCCTAATACTGTATCTGAAGTATCTTTATATAGGCCTTAGTGGTCCCCTAATACTGTATCTGAAGTCTCTTTCCCGAAATTCAGCCTTGGTGCAGAATTACAGCCACTAGAGCAGGGGTCTCAAACCCGCGGCTCGGGAGCCAATTGAGGCCCGCGGGCTGATATTTTGTGGCCCCCCTACTTGACATCAAAGTTTAGTGTCAGTGCGGCCCGTGCGTTGTTCTGAAATGCACCTTTTTGCTGAGTCGTTGCGTGTGCTGCGCTTGCCACGCTTTTATTTTATTTGTTTATCACTTACGGGCTACCATAGCTAGTCTCGTGACTGCGGCGTTTGTTGTCAACGGAAGTATCAACGTTAGTCACGTCTCTCTCAAAACGTGCCATGAAGAGAAAGGTTGGCGATGATCATCCATCTTCTTCCGCTTATCCGGTAACGGGTCGCGGGGGTAGCAGCTCCAGCAGGGGACCCCAAACTTCCCTTTCCCGAGCCACATTAACCAGCTCCGACTGGGGGATCCCGAGGCGTTCCCAGGCCAGGTTGGAGATATAATCCCTCCACCTAGTCCTGGGTCTTCCCCGAGGCCTCCTCCCAGCTGGACGTGCCTGGAAAACCTCCCTAGGGAGGCGCCCAGGGGGCATCCTTACCAGATACCCGAACCACCTCAACTGGCTCCTTTCGACGCGAAGGAGCAGCGGCTCTACTCCGAGCTCCTCACGGATGACTGAGCTTCTCACCCTATCTCTAAGGGTGACGCCAGCCACCCTCCTGAGGAAACCCATTTCGGCCACTTGTACAGGTTGGCGATGAGCACAGGCAATTTCACTGAAAGTGGGAGACGGAATATTTTGTTATCGAGCACAGGAGCACCCCTACATGTCTCATACACACAGAGAAAGTTGCGGCGTACAAGGAACATGACATCAGACGTCATTACTCAACTAGACATGCTGAGGAGTATACAACATACCAGGGAGAGAAGAGAAAGAACTGGGTCGCCAATCTTAAAAAATGTCTTTTGAGGCAACAAGATTTATTTAAGAAAGCAAACAAAGAATACTTTTGTTGAATACTTGACGCGGCCCAGCCTGACCCACACTCTACCTCGAGCGGCCCCCAGCTAAATTGAGTTTGAGACCCCTGCACTAGAGCCAGTCCCACAATGAGCTTTCCTTATGTGCCATTTCTGTCTGTAGCTTTAAATGCTATTGAGGAGGAGGGGGGGGGGGGGCAAGGTGGAGGGGTGGCCTAGACCAACTGCCACTTTGCTTGTTTTCAAGCCATGATGTCTCTCTCTTTCTCATGGGTGAGCCAAATTCTCTGGGCGGGCAAACAAAAGAGAAAGGAGAGGTAACCTTTACCCTTATGACGTCATAAAGGGAAGATTCCAGATCAGCCCATCTGAGCTTTCATTTTCTCAAAGGCAGAGCAGGATACCCAGGGCTCGGTTTACACCTATCACCATTTCTAGCCACTGGGGGACCATAAGCAGGCTGGGGGAACTCATATTAATGTTAAAAAAGACATTTTGACATTTTTCCCATGACATTTTCATGCCATGGGACCTTTTAACAAAACATCTTTCTTGTTTTCTGAGACTCACGCACAACTGGAGATGATTTGATCTTAACAAAACCCAGAAGGGAAAGTCACATTGTGTCGTCCCCACCGCCCAGGGTGTAACCTCTGGAAAACAATGGTAGGAAACTGCTGCTTGTTGATCCGTTGATTCTCCTGACGATCAACAACAGACGCATTGGCACTGTTCATGCATAAAACCAGCAGAGAAGACATTGAGAAAACAAGTGAGTCATGCTGATGACAGTAACTTGTTTTCCAGCCCAGAAAACATTAAAAGGTAACTACCGTTTTTTTTTTTTTTTCCAACCTGGACCCTATGTTCCTATGTGTTTGTGTCTAAGTGACTGATGGGAACAACAATCTTTGACATTGGTCCAGTATTAAGTGAGATCGCTGCAGTCGGCAGCAGAGAAACAAGCTACAATGTAAGTTAATTAATAGTGCAATTGTCCAGCTTGTATTTACCTTCACAAAAGTGCAGTTTTTTGCTGCTGACAGACTCAGATTATTATTCTAAGTGCATGACAACAATAGTGATTTTAGACCCTTTTTTTGACACCTTTTTGTCACCTTTTTGACGCCTTTTTGACGCCTTTTTGCCTTTTTGTCACCTTTTTGACACTTTTTTGTTGCCTTTTTTGTTGCCTTTTTGCCACCTTTTCGACACTTTTTTGTCGCCTTTTTGACACTTTTTTGTCACCTTTTTGTCACCTTTTTGACACTTTTTTGATGCCTTTTTTGTTGCCTTTTTGTTGCCTTTTTTGTTGCCTTTTTGTCGCCTTTTTGTTGCCTTTTTGTTGCCTTTTTGACGCCTTTTTGACACTTTTTTGTCACCTTTTTGTTGCCTTTTTGACGCCTTTTTGACGCCTTTTTGACGCCTTTTTGACACTTTTTTGTCACCTTTTTGTCACCTTTTTGACGCCTTTTTGTTGCCTTTTTGACGCCTTTTTGACGCCTTTTTGACGCCTTTTTGACGTCTTTTTGACGCCTTTTATGACACTTTTTTGTCATCTTTTTGTCACCTTTTGTCGTCTTTTTGTCACCTTTCTGTCGCTTTTTAGTAGTGGTATGTTCCCTGTGTACAGCAGTCAATGTACTGCTGACAGTAATAAATACGTAGACTACATATCTTTTTGCAGCTATATGTACGTTTGGTTCATGAGGACAGCCTGTAATATTTGAATAAAAAGCTGTTCTGATGTACTGGTAGCTTTTGTTGCTACTAGTTAAAGTTGCTCTGCTGGAAGAGTAAATTATCTACAATGACTAGGCCTATTATAAATGATGCATGCAGCAGCTAGTTCAGATTATTAGCCCCTGCAGCCATTTCCTTTCTGTTGCCAAGATTCAGGGGAATAACAACAATAAACGGTTCTTTTCAATAAAAGCCAGTCGCCGTTTGATGACTTTCATCTTGAAAAATGTTGACATTTCTTTCCAGATGTGGCACCCCGTGCCCAAAAGTTGTCCTCAAATAACCTGTGCGATTCAGCGGCCAGATGTCAGTGCTGAGGAAGTTTTTTTTACAACACAACAGACCAATGGCACGTTGTTACTTTTTACCAGTTGGATGTCACACTGTGAACTTAAGTGACCTGCTCTAATCAAAGTTTTTATGACGGTACGTCATAATCTTTATTGTCACGGTTAAAGGGTAACCACCGTTTTTTTCAACCTGGACCCTATTTGTGTTTGTGAGTGATGAGAACAACAATCTCTGACATTGGTCCAGTATTAAGCAAGATCGCTGCAGAAGAAAAGCGGAGAAACAAGCTATAATGTAAGTTAATAGGACAAATGTGCAGCTTGTATTTACCTTCACAAAAGTGCTTGTTTTGCTGCTGACGGACTCAGATTATTACTCTAAGTGTCTGACAACATTATGGAAAGTATCCCTACAGAGATAGACCTTTAAAACCTCTTTGAGACCTTTCTGTTTAACCAGAAACAGCTCTGAAATCGCTAGCTCTAAACCCACCAGACTCCATTTAAAAAACAATACTTTTAGTGTGTATAGAGCCAACATATTGTCACATGTGAATAGGTAAACTATGTGTTTATTTCAACCAAAACTAGAGTTGTGATGGTTGGAAAAGTGGAAAGACGACCCAAAACGGCTTTTAATGGTTTTATTTAGTTTCTGTCGACTTTGAATGAAGTGTATTTTACGACGCTTAAATTACTGTTTATTTACATGGAGTCTGGTGGGTTTAGCGAACGCAATTGCACAGATGTTTTTAGGTTTAAAAAAAGGATCTTACTCTTTAACAGAAAGGTCGACCTCCTTAGAAATCATTTCCATAAACACACAACACAAAAAAAAAAAACCCTTCAAAATGGTCACGGTTAAAGGGTAACTACCGTTTTTTTCAACCTGGACCCTATGTTTCCTATGAGTTTGTGTCTAAGTGACTGATGAAAACAATCTCTGACATTGGTCCAGTATTAAGAGAGATCGCTGCAGTCGGCAGCAGAGAAACAAGCTACAATGTAAGTTAATAGGGTGATTGTCCAGCTTGTATTTTTTATTACTCTTTATTTACATGGAGTCTGGTGGGTTTAGCGAACGCAATTGCACAGCTGTTTTTATCTTCAAAAAAAGGATCTTAGAAATCCTTTCCATAAACACACAACACAAAAAAACCTTCAAAATGTTTTAATAATTCGTCAAATAAGAAAAAACATAAATTAAAAAGTCAAATGTATAGAGAAAATGTCCCCTACTACTACTCAACTAAATGCTGCAACTGATGATTCTTATTTTTATTATTGATTGATCTAGTGTCAAACATAAGGCCCGAGGGCCAAATCTGGCCACTCGCACTTTGATCCGGCCCGCATATCAATTTAGGTTCTCAATAAATTTCGGCCCTCCTAGTTTTTAAATCGCTTCTTTTGAAGTTTTTGTCACTTTTGCTGACATTTTTAGACATTTTTCACCACATTTATGCCACTTTCTCTGTCTGTTTTTAAAGTTGTTTTTTATGCTTTCTCCTATGATGACTAAGGAACTTTTTTGTTTTTTTGGGGGCTTTATGAGGCCCAAACTGTACGTGAGAAAGCTATGAGACATGCAATAGATATTAGACTTTTTTTTCAAAATAAAAGCATGTCAGTAAACTAAACATGTCTGCCCTTAGAGGGCCTTTTTTTATCCAAAAAACCCAAAACATTCAGTTAACAGATACAAACAGAGCCAAGAGACTGATGTGTGTCTTTACTTTATGCATAACTTAACAATCATAATAGTTGCTGATTGATTAATCGACTACAAGCAAGCAGCCCACATTCATGTTAAATAAACTCCAGAATATAAGCAACAGGTTTAAAAACAATCCACACACACACACACACACAGAGACATACATACACACACACACTCAGAGAGACATACACACACACACATACAGAGACAGACAGACACACACAGAGACATACATACACACACACAGACACACACACACAGAGACATACACACACACACAGAGAGAGACACACACACACACTCTCTCTCTCAAACGAAGACATGCAGTCACACACAAACACACACCTACTCACACCATTACACACACACACACACACACACACACACACACACACACACACACACACACACACACACACACACAAAGAGACACACACACACACACACACACACACACACTCTCCAGCAGAAACTCTGCTTCTGCGCATGCTCAGTAAGCAGCAGGTAGAACAAAAAAAAATTGTCCTGGGATCAGTTCTGTGTGTCTAAATGTGCACAAACATCACACACACAGGCACCAACAGCTTATCTGCTTCTGCGCATGCTCAGTAAGCAGCAGGTTGAACAAAAACTGTCCTGGGATCAGTTCCGTGTGTCTAAATCAGCACTAACATCACACACGTTCTCTTAATCCATCCACGACATTACACACAAGGGCTCCAACAGCTCCTCTGCTTCTGCGCATGCTCAGTAGGCCCTCATGGCCGCGCTCCCCCGGTGATCTCAGTACTAATGTATCTGTCCTGGGTTTCTCTCTTCCCCTCCTCCCCCCCCCCCCCCCGTCCCGCCATCGCCATCGCCATCAGCTCTCGGGCTTGTCCTTGTTGGGGCCCATGAACTCCACTCCGTCGATCGGGATGTCCTTCTCCTTGATGGCCTTCTGCACGCACCGCTGGTACTTCCGGAAGGTCTCGGTGCACGGGTCGCCGCTCCGGTCCCCCTTTAGGAACTTCTCGGCGAACCAGCGGTTGAAGCACTGGTCGTACTCCCGCTTCAGGTCGGTGCAGGCTTCCCCGACGCTGTTCATGTCCGACGGCGTGTAGCTAACTTTCCCCTCCCCCGAAAACAGAAAGATGGAGGGCTTTCTTTTTGTTTATATATTCCAAAAACGCAGCAACAACGCTGTCAACAGGAACACTCGTTGACTCTCCTTGAAAACGGCATGATGTGATTGGCCGGTTCGAGAGCGCCTTCGAACGTAATGGCGTCACTACGCGTCAGAGATATTGCGGTGAGATGGAGCAATCACTCTGTTCTAATTTCTTTTTTAGTTTTCACTCGCTAAATGTAATTCAACCACAAACCATCTTAACATCGAACTGTAAGATAATCATGAACTGATTTATATTTTTTTTGTATTCTTCTATATAGTTATTATAGTTGGTTTATAGTCTAGTTATTTAATTTTAATTTTAAAATTATTTTTTATTTTTATTTTATTTTTTTAATTTTAATTTTAATTCATTTTGTTTTTGTGTTGTTTTTATGTTCTGACTGCCTGTATTTGAATGTTGCATAAATAGTTTTTTTTGCTCTCAGACATTGGTATTTGTACGTATATGGCATTAATTGTAATGGTTGATGAATAAAGTTAATTATTTAAAGGAAAGTGTGTGTTTTGCAAAAATGTTCATGTTTGAAATCATTTTTAGTTAGATATTGAATGTTTCTTTAAGATTTTCAGATTTTCTTCTAAGAAAAAAAGAGATATTTTTATGATTTTAATGATATTGATTGAAAAAAATACTTTTATTTTGAAAAAGAAAATTTATTTTGAAAAAAAAGTTTATTTTGAACCTCTATTTTATAGATTTCTAAACATTTTTACACACACACAAATGCAAATGGGTGAAAAAATAAACCACACATACAACTATATTAAAATATATTGAAACATTAGCAATAATCCCAGAGGAACGACTTATTTTATGAACGTGTGTTTATGCGTTAAATGAGTGGTGGTTAGATATTGAATGTTTCTTTTAAGATGTTCAGATTTTCTTTTAAGAAAAAAGATTTTTTTTTTAATGATTTGAATGATATTGATTGAAAAAAAACTTTTATTTTGAAAAAATATTTTTATTTTGAAAATATACTTTTATTTTGAAATCTCTTTATTTTATAGATTCTACATTCACGAATGCAAATGAGTGAAAACAGAAACCACACATACAATTTATTTTAAATATTTTTAAACAATACATCGGCAGAAAAAAATATATTTTTAATGTCTTTAATTCCGAGTTTTGTCGCGTCTTTTTTGTGTTATATTGTGTACTTTTGTATACTTTACATTACATTATACAATAAAGATGTTTTAAATCCCTGAGGAATCAAGTTTTGTGTATTTTTAGTTTGATTATTATACTCAGATACAATCAATGATTATAATACTTTTGTACTTTTACTTGAGTACATATTTGAAAGCAGGACTTTTACTTGTAACCGAGTATTTATACACTGTACTATTACAACTTATACTTAAAAGATCTTCTTCTAATCAATCTATAAACCAGTGTATCTGTAACTGGTCTGTAATTTTGAAGAAAAAAAAAAAAAGACGCAGAGTGAGACCTCTTTCTCTCATGACACCAACCGCCCCCCAAAACCCGCGAGAGTTCCCCCAGCTTTTCGAAATCTCGCGGCTCTCCAAGAAGACGTGAGAAGCGTCAGACTAATCGAAATAAGGGGATATTTACTTTTATTAATCAACTTATAAGATATAAATCAGAAGCGGGAGGTCAAACGGGTAAGTATCAACCGCGGAGCTTATTAAGTAACATTTGATTGCCGTTGTTTGGGAGATATCCATTCAAATAACGTTAGCATGCTTTGCTAGGCCTGATTGTTATGGCCTGGATGCTTCGCCGCTGCTAGCTTAGCCGTTAGCGTTTCTTTTTAGCAATTCAAACTTTAGTGAAGCGGTTTTGTGTTTTATGTGCTTTCACAGTGTGCTCCGGGGAGCTAAAATGTCTGACAGCGACGACAGCGACTTCTCCGACAACGGGAGCGAGCGCAGCAGCGATGGAGAGGCCGAGGAAGTGGAGAATGAGGTATATATGCTAACCGCTAGTTAAGCGATGCTAACTGCCCGGTGGGTACAGGTAAACATTGGGATGAAAAGTGGCGCGTTAAAGTGGAATAAACTGCCCAAAAATAAAGCCACAGGCGGATATAAATGCTGAGAACGTATGCTTGTAGAGAAAGGACATTCTGTGGTATATTATGTACTTTATTGTTACTTCGCAGTGGTGAAGTATTTCAGTTTTCTTTCAGTACAGCGAGCTAGAATGTACAGCATTGCTACTTTGCAGTGGTGGAATGTAACTAGGTACATTTACTCAAGTAGTTTAAGTAACGGTAAACATTGTGATGAATAGTGGAATAAATGGCCAAAAAAATAAAACCACAGGCTGATATAAATGCTGAAAACTTATGCTGTTGGAGGAATGGTATTGTGTAGCATAATGTGTACTTGTATCTGAGACTTAAGTACATTTACTTCAGTACTAATATTCTAAGTGTCTGACAACATTATGGAAAGGATTTCTAAGGAGTAAGATCCTTTTTTAAACATGAAAACATCTGCGCAATTGCGTTTGCTAAACCCACCAGACTCCATGTAAATAAACAGTAATTAAAGCGTCGTAAAATACACTTCATTCAAAGTCGACAGAAACAAAATAAAACTATGAAAGGCCGTTTTGGGTCGTCTTTCCACTTTTCCAACCATCACAACTCTAGTTTTGGTTGAAATAAACACATAGTTTACAGATTTACATGTGACAATATGTTGGCTCTATGCACGCTAAAAGTACTGTTTTTTTAAATGGAGTCTGGTGGGTTTAGAGCTAGCGACTTCAGAGCTGTTTCTGGTTAAACGGAAAGGTCTCAAAGAGGTTTTAAAGGTCTGTCTCCTTAGAAATCCTTTCCATAATGTTGTCAGACACTTAGAATAATAATCTGAGTCTGTCAGCGGCAAAACGAGCACTTTTGTGAAGCTAAATACAAGCTGGACAATTGTCTTAACTTACATGCCGACTGCAGCGATCTCTCTTAATACTGGACCAATGTCAAAGATTGTTGTTCTCATCACTCACTTAGACACACACATAGGACCATATGTTGAAAAAAAACGTCAGAAAAACAGCGAGAAGGTATCCTTATGGGTGGTAATTGTGGCAGCATTTTATTTATGATGATACTTACCTACTTCTACTGAAGTAACCTTTGAAATGCAGGACTTTAACTTGTAACAGAGTGGTATTAGTACTTTTTTCTTGAGTAAAGGATCTGAATACGCCCTCCGCCGCTGTTAGTTTGTTTCTGTTTGTTTCTTCCCCAGGAGGAGACGGGCAGCCCCGTGGGCAGCGACAAGGTAGCGGAGGAGGAGGGCGAGGACCTGGATGACGAGGAGGAATACGACGAAGAGGAGGAGGAGGACGATGAGGAGGGTCCCAGGAAGAAGAAGCCCCGACACGGAGGGTTCATCCTGGATGAAGCCGGTACCAAAACCACTTCTGCTTCCCTCTTTTAACTGATGCCCCGTCTGTTATTGGGCGCCCGCTTTTTGGCAGTGTGCAGATTCTCAGTCTCACTTAATGTCCCGCCCACAACACTATTTGGTTGGCTAGATGTTATACGTGTAATATCCAATCAACACTGATCATGGCATTGATACCTTTTTGTCCTTCTGCGTGTGTCCTCTCTGCCTAGACGTGGACGATGAGTACGAGGACGAGGAGGATCAGTGGGAGGAAGGAGCGGAAGACATTCTGGAGAAAGGTGAGCAACTCGGCCGGTTCAGGGCGGCCGGAGAGAGCTTTGACATATTTCACTCTTCAGTGCTTTTCCTACTTTTGCTGAGAAAAACGGTCATGAAATGTAAGGTTTTTTTAAAATCACACCGGCAAAACGCCAAATCTAACAAACCCTTTTTTGTGACGAGATACGTTTTGGCACTTGTTGTGAAGAAAGTCATAATATTTCAGGAAAATAGTCATGAAGAAAGTCATAATATTTCAGCAGAAAAGTCGTGAAGAAAGTCATAATATTTCAGGAGAAAAGTCGTGAAGAGTCATAATATTTCAGGAAAATAGTCATGAAGAAAGTCATAATATTTCAGCAAAAAAGTCGTGAAGAAAGTTATAATATTTCAGCAAAGAAGTCGTGAAGAAAGTCATTATATTTCAGGAAAATAGTCATGAAGAAAGTCATAATATTTCAGGAAAATAGTCGTGAAGAAAGTCATAATATTTCAGGAAAAAAGTCGTGAAGAAAGTCATAATATTTCAGCAGAAAAGTCGTGAAGAAAGTCATAATATTTCAGCAGAAAAGTCGTGAAGAAAGTCATAATATTTCAGGAAAATAGTCATGAAGAAAGTCATAATATTTCAGGAAAATAGTCATGAAGAAAGTCATAATATTTCAGGAAAAAAGTCGTGAAGAAAGTCATAATATTTCAGCAGAAAAGTCATGAAGAAAGTCATAATATTTCAGGAAAAAAGTCGTGAAGAAAGTCATAATATTTCAGCAGAAAAGTCGTGAAGAAAGTCATAATATTTCAGCAGAAAAGTCGTGAAGAAAGTCATAATATTTCAGCAGAAAAGTCATGAAGAAAGTCATAATATTTCAGGAAAATAGTCATGAAGAAAGTCATAATATTTCAGCAGAAAAGTCATGAAGAAAGTCATAATATTTCAGGAAAATAGTCATGAAGAAAGTCATAATATTTCAGCAGAAAAGTCGTGAAGAAAGTCATAATATTTCAGGTGAAGAAAGTCATAATTTTTCAGCAGAAAAGTCGTGAAGAAAGTCATAATATTTCAGGAGAAAAGTCGTGAAGAAAGTCATAATATTTTAGCAGAAAAAAGTTGTGAAGAAAGTCATAATATTTTAGCAGAAAAGTCGTGAAGAAAGTCATAATATTTCAGCAGAAAAGTCGTGAAGAAAGTCATAATATTTCAGCAGAAAAGTCGTGAAGAAAGTCATAATATTTCAGGAAAAAAGTCTTGAAGAAAGTCATAATATTTCAGGAAAAAAGTCTTAAGTCATAATATTTCAGGAAAAAAGTCTTGAAAGTCATAATATTTCAGGAGAAAAGTCTTGTACGTACTAGAGCTGCACAATGTATTGTTTTTTTAACGTAATGGCGCAATAAGCGCATTGCGTAAAGCTGCGACACATGGCAAAAAAGACGCCACAAAGACGGCAACGGAAACGTCTAAGGCCCTGTTTTACACGGACGTGGTTATGTTGAAAAACGGCTATTGTGATTGGCTAACGTGGGCTTGAGCTTCTCGTTACACTGCCACCTACAGGTCTGGCGTGCTCTTGACGGCATACAGTATATACACGGGGACGTGTTAACGAACACTTTTCTGAAAACTTGGACAGCTGTGCATGATATGTTTGAGAAACGGAGAGGTTGAAATGTCCGTTTATGAAAACAGCCGGCCAGGTGTAAACGTAGCATCAAAACCCCCCCAGAACTTGTGTCGAAAAGCGGCTCAGCTGAAGTGTAGGGCTGGGTGTAACGATACCAAGACCTTTTGATGCCGGGTCTCGGTACCCAACCCTATTTTAAAAGTCCGTTATTTGTTCAGTGTTGCCGTATGAAGCCAGAGAGTCTGTGTAGATTGTGAACATGTCTGACTTGAACTCTCTCTGTCTTATTGGTGTTCCTCTCTCGCCATGCATGTCCTCTTCAGTTAACGGTAATTCTACTCCAGACCCTCTCCCGCTCTGATGTTTCCATGTTTATAGATCCATGTGTCTCTGAAGCAACAACAAAAAAAAATGGAATATCAGTGTCATCCTCTTTTGATTAAAAACCCATGAATGTATTAACCCCCCACCAACCACCTCATCATGTCAGCACGCTGTATTTGTGAGCGTGTAGCGTAACGCGAGGAAGCACCGAGGGCAAATCCATTACTGGCTCCTTGAACGGCAACAACTCGCCACAACAGTGCCCGTTGCTGTTCATCACGTTTTTAATTGGCTACGGAATCAGCTGTACAGCTGTACTGCTTTCTCAAAAAAAAAACGCCAGTTAGTTAGAAAAGTCCACACATACCCTTCTCGCCGAGGTAAGAATGGTCTCGCGACATCGGTCGCAAGTGCAGAGCAGCGGCCAGTAGACGGAGTCTGGCGGCGTTTTTGTGGATCCCACACACCTTCTAGGCAAGTCCCGCCCCACGAAGCAGCCCGATTGGTCGGGGTTAGGCCCCCTGCACGCTGGCTGCGTGGCGTGAGCGTGTCAGCTGCGTGGCGTGTCCGTTTTTATTCCGGCTCCCATGTTAAGGCGCGGCTTGAAAAACGCACGCTTGCTAGACATAGGACCGACGGCCTATTTTTCACGCGACACGCAAGCGTGTTGGAAGCGTTTCCAGGCAACATAGAACACGAAAAGATGTTTATATGTAATTTTGATACAAATACATATTAATAAATGACATGTTGATGTTTAAAAGTCTAGAGGTTTTGACATAAATGCAGATATAAATGTCATTTAAAAAAATAATAATACGTAATTATCGATTTTCAAATATTGCGCCTGTCAATACAGAACAGAAGGAAATATTCTGGAGCCTATTTTGCCGTCAATACTGCCGACGTTGTCTTTGCTGTTATCAAATCAGTATATATTTATGTTTTAACATGAAGTATACTACTGCTTGAGTGCCCTTTTATCAATGGGAAACCTACACGTGTGTAGGACAGTATTGACGACAAAATAGGCTACGGAATATTTCGCTCGATGGTGTTTTTTGCCGCCCAACGTTGCCTTCCAGGCAGCGCAGCAATGGTTATGTTTAGGGTTAGGGTTAGCTGCCCGGAAGGCGACGTTGGCGGCAAAAAACGCCATCGAGCGAAATATTCCGTAGCCTACTTTGCCGTCAATGCTGCCCGACGTTGTCAAACACAAAAATATTGACAAAGTAAAGTAGAAGAACACGCTATTATGTAATTTTATCAACGGGAAACATACATGTGTACAGACAAGGCTAGCAGCAGCGCCGCGTCAGACACGTTTCTGGTGTGCAAAGACATAGAAAACGCCACGCAACTGACACGCCACACCTCACGCCACGCAGCCAGTGTGCAGGAGGCCCTAGGACTTTGGGAAACACTGATCTGATCCCCATTTTTCACCATTTTCTGACATTTTATAGACCAAACAACCGATTAATCGAGTACCTAACAGACAGTGAAAGTAACCGTGAGTTGCAGCCCTAATCTGCACGTGCTGCGAGTAATTCCACCTTCAGAGAACCAAGTGTGGTCATTTGCCTGACCCTGCTACCTAGTAGAAAGTTGCCATGTTATTTTGTTTGTTTTTTTTATTCACATTTTGGACTAACGGATATGGATGAAGCTTTCTATGTGGCACATTGTAAATGCAAAGTATCACTAAAGGGTAAAGTACAGTACAAACAAAATCCAAACTGGCGTGTCTGTGGCGGCACAGTGCCTAGTTAGCGGCGGAAATGTCTCGATCGCTGGCTGTGCAGAAAGGCTCCGAGCGTTTGTTTTTCCCCAGATCTCTGAACTGCACTTGAATAGGTCTTGCTGTTGGCGTTCAATACCTGGGAAAACAACCGAGCCAATCAGTGCTCTGTAGGCACAAACGGCCGCCAGAACGGCACTTTTTAAGTTCATTCTTCCAACGCTACATGAAGGCAGCACAAACACCCCTATCTCGCAATGTTAGCAAAAGAGGAAAATTATTCGTGTACCCGCCCCGTGATTCGGATCCCTTCCAAAATGTAAAGGGTTCTTCCTCGGCCCATGCTGCACCCTTCCACCAAGTTTCATGAAAATTGAGCTAGTCCTACTGACAGACAAATACACCAACACTTCAAAGAGTCAACACTAAGATTATTGGAACTGTAAACAATCTTAAAGCTCAAAATACACTGGAATACGTTTTTTTCCAACCTGGACCCTATTTTACGTCCATAAAAGTGCTTGTTTTGCCGCTGACAGGCTCAGATTATTGTTCCAAGTTCCTGACAACATTATGGAAAGGATTTCTAAGGAGGTCGACCTTTCTGTTAAAAAGTAAGATCCTTTTTTTAAACATAAAAACATCTGCGAAATTGCGTTCGCTTAACCCACCAGACTCCATGTAAATAAACAGTAATTTTAGCATCGTAAAATACACTTCATTCAAAGTCGACAGAAACTAAATAAAACCATTAAAAGCCGTTTTGGGTCGTCTTTCCACTTTTCCAACCATCACAACTCTAGTTTTGGTTGAAATAAACACATAGTTTACAGATTTACATGTGACAATATGTTGGCTCTAAACACGCTAAAAGTACTGTTTTTTAAATGGACTCTGGTGGGTTTAGAGCTAGCGACTTCAGAGCTGTTTCTGACGGTCGGCCCGTCTGGTTGGCGTGTCAGAGGCTTAATACTGAACCAACTTCAAAGACTGTTGTTCCCATCAGTCACTTAGAGCTGTTACACACCAACCAGACGGCCGACCGTCGGCAGTAAAGCCAGTCGGACTGATCAGTCGGCTCCCCGAGGTCCAAAAAAGTGCCTCAGAACACACTGAAGAGACGCCGACTTGAGCGTACGCTCTGCGCGTGCGCGAAACGTAATACGTCTCCATAGCAGCAGGCGGCGCTTTCTGGAAACATTTGAAGAGAGAAATAAGCCGTGCAGTTGCTGAATCTGTCTTCATTTCACATCGACAAAGGTCAGTTTGAAAGATTTTCGTCCGATTTTTGAGCAGGGTTCAAAATTAGCACCATCCACCAGCCAAATGCTGGTAAAATATGCAGTTGACTGGTAGATTTGCTTCACTCACCAGCCAAAAAAACAATGGTAATCCTGTGAGTGGGCTGGTAAAACTTGAACATTGGACGAAAAAGTTAATTTTGAACCCAGATTTTGAGAGGCTCATCCCGCTCGCCATTTCCGGGTGAGTCCCGACTGCCCTGTCTCCGTCTGAGCATGTCAAATCGGCCAAAATGACGGCCGACGGCTCCTCCGACGGACGACGGCACGGGACACACCGACCAGACTCGAGTCACCGACCTCGCCAGACAGTCCGACGGCCGATTAACGGCGCCTTTAGACACAGAAACCATGTTTGCCGTTGAGTTTCGACTGTACTTGGACCCTTTCTAAACCTCCACTGGTCTCGTGCTTCTCACAGTCACCATCCAATTAACTAGTTTTTTTTTTTCTGTTTGTTTTTTTTTTTTTCTCCCATCATGCTTTGTGTTGTGGCTGCCTGTCTGCTCCTGTGTGCTCTGCCCTGCCCTGATGAACGCTATCTTCTGTCCTCTCCTCTTCATCCCCCTCTTTCCCTCTTTTTCCCCGTCTGTTTGTTCCAACATCTTCTTCCACCCTTTTCCCTCCTTCTCTCTCTTTTGCTTTTCCCTTACTTGCCCTTTTCTCCTCTCTATCTCTTCCTTTGCGTTGCTTCTCGTCCTTCTTATTTGCTCCCGTTCTCCATCTCTTCCTCTTACTTTTCTTCTGCTTCTTCACACCTTCTCCCTCCCTCTCTCTCTCCCTCCCTCTCTCTCTCTCTCTCTCTCTCTCTCTCTCTCTCGCTCCCTTTTTTGTTTTCCTTTCCCTTCTGTTCTTTCTCTTCTCTGTCCTTCCTCCTTCCCTTATTTCTATCTCCGCTACCGCTCTTCCTCTTGCCTGCTCTTTACTCTCCTCTTCCTCTCCCTTTTTTCTCTCTCTCATTGGTCGATGCTGAGCAGAGGAGGCTGAAGGTAAGTCTGTTTTTAACTTCATTTTTTAAATCTAATTGTGTTTAATTTGATTCTCTTTACATTAAACACACACACTCTCTCTGTCTCTCTCTCTCTCTCTCTCTGTCTCTCTCTCTCTCTCTCTCTCTCTCTCTCTCTCTGTCTCTCACACACACACACACTCTCTCTCTCTCTCTCTCTCTCTCTCTCTCTCTCTGTCTCACACACACTCTCTCTCTCTCTGTCTCTCTCTCTCTCTCTCTCTGTCTCTCACACACTCTCTCTCTCTCTCTCTGTCTCTCTCACACACAAACACACTCTCTCTCTCTCTCTCTCTCTCTCTCTCTCTCTCTGTCTCACACACACTCTCTCTCTCTCTGTCTCTCTCTCTCTCTCTCTCTGTCTCTCACACACTCTCTCTCTCTCTCTCTCTCTGTCTCTCTCACACACAAACACACTCTCTCTCTCTCTCTCTCTCTCTCTCTCTCTCTCTCTCTCTCACACACACTCTCTCTCTCTCTGTCTCTCTCTCTCTCTCTCTCTGTCTCTCACACACTCTCTCTCTCTCTGTCTCACACACACACAAACACACTCTCTCTCTCTCTCACACACACACAAACACACTCTCTCTCTCTCTCACACTCTCTCTCTCTCTCTCTCTCTCTGTCTCACACACACACACACTCTCTCACACACTCTCTCTCTCTCACTCACACACACACACACACACACACACACACTCTCTCTCTCTCTCTCACACACACACACACACACTCTCTCTCTCTCGCACTCTCTCTCTCTCTCACTCTCTCTTTCTCTCACACACACTCTGTCACTCTCTCTCTCACACACACACTCTCTTGCTAGTTAGGTTCACATTAGTGCACATTCACAATACATGGCCTCATAAAGACGACATTTAGAAGTGACTGAATGGAGTCAGGCTATTAAATTTCATTTTTCATTCATTCAATATTCCATTTATATGGAGCGTCATACTCAAATGCAGTTTTGCCTAATTCTGTCCTAAACAAATGGAGTATTTAGGACCAAGGAGTCACTAGTGCGAGTGCTGTAGCGGTACGATTTAAAGTCCAGCAAGCTTGTTAAATATACAGGAAATTATGAACTGAATCTGACCTCTCTCTCTCTCTCAGTGTCCAACATCGACCACGTGGTTCTGGATGAAGACCACTCGGGATCCAGGCGGCTGCAGAACCTCTGGAGGTAACGGACGCTCTTCACGTCTCTGTTCACGTCACACACACACACACACACACACACACACACACACACACACACAGAGTCACCAGGAAGGACAAGTCAGACTATTGTTGCACTTTGCAGGAACTTACAATTTTTTTAGGAACTCTAAGGAACTGAAAGCACGTTCATTCAGCTGCAGGAAACTTCCATACCTTCCTCATTTAGTCCGATGGAATCACACTGGTTAGTTTTCCCGCTCGGTGCGCTTAGTTTGGGCTCGTTTTGAACGCTGCAATCGCAGATAGAGATCCGACCTCCAACAGACTCAACTATGTGTACTCTTTGAATTCTGCCATGCAGCAGAGCAGCTAACTGTAGCAGCTTCAATGTTTCCTCTCCTCTCTTGTTTCCTCTCCTCTCTTGTTTCCTCTCTTGTTTCCTCTCCTCTTGTTTCCTCTGCTCTCTTGTTTCCTCTCTTGTTTCCTCTCCTCTCTTGTTTCCTCTCTTGTTTCCTCTCCTCTTGTTTCCTCTGCTCTCTTGTTTCCTCTCTTGTTTCCTCTCCTCTCTTGTTTCCTCTCGTTTCCTCTCCTCTTGTTTCCTCTCCTCTTTTGTTTCTTCTCTTGTTTCCTCTCCTCTCTTGTTTCCTCTCTTGTTTCCTCTCCTCTCTTGTTTCCTCTCCTCTCTTGTGTCCTCTCATCTCTTGTTTCTTCTCCTCTTGTGTCCTCTCCTCTCTTGTTTCTTCTCCTCTTGTGTCCTCTCCTCTCTTGTTTCCTCTCCTCTCTTGTTTCCTCTCCTCTTTTGTATCCTCTCCTCTCTTGTTTCCTCTCCTCTCTTGTGTCCTCTCCTCTCTTGTTTCCTCTCCTCTTTTGTATCCTCTCCTCTCTTGTTTCTTCTCCTCTTGTGTCCTCTCCTCTCTTGTTTCCTCTCCTCTTTTGTATCCTCTCCTCTCTTGTTGATTCACACAGTTGATTTAGCCAAATAATCACAAACTCACTACATCGCGGGACATCGTGTAACTTATTTGAAGTAAAAAAGTTAAGGGGGAAAAAAAAAATCTACAAAGGGATAAACAGAATAAAAGTTCCTGCGGTCGGTAATCGGTGGAGCCGGCGTCCCTGTAGTGTAAAAACCTCACAATGAGCTCCTTCTGCAACATATTCTTTGCACGTAGTCACTGTTTTTATGATGTGTAACGTTGGCTGAGTGTGCGTGTGTTTTTGTGTGTTACAGAGACTCCAGAGAGGAGGCGCTGGGTGAATATTACATGAGGAAATACGCCAAGTCTTCAGGAGGGGAACAGTGAGTATTTCCGTGCCTTCACTTGTGGGAAGAGCTGGTTTCTATCTGTGATGCCAAAAAAAAAATCTTCCCCTGGTTTAAGTTTCCAAAAGTTTCTGTTGCTAACACATAAAAAAATACCATAAATTCTCCTCATTAACTGCAGTTGCAGAAAGAAGAACTCTCTATTTCCCCCCAAAAATAGGCTTTTATAGACCCAAAGAGGCTCGTGAATTGTTGAAAAATCATTATTTTTTTTCGGTTCCGGTTCAGTTTCCAAAAGTTTTTAACAAAGAAACAGTTCAACTGCAGAGAGAACCAGGTCTGTTCATACTAGCGGCCTGTTTTTTTTATATATTTGATCATATTTTAACAAGAGCTCCTCCTGTTTTCTCTTTTAACCTTTGTGTCGTCCTCCGTCTGTTGTAACGTTACGTGTTAATGAAACATAAAGTATAAATTATCACCCAATTCTGCGTTAAATCTCCTTAGCCAACGTCACTCCAACTCGTTACCACTAGTTTTCCACTTCTGGTTGGAATTCAACGGTCAACATACTTCATTTATATGAAATTATACCTAATTTCTGAGTTAAAAAAAGCAGAAATTATGAATTATTTTGAGTAATTGTTAAGATCAGATGTGTGTGAGTGGATAATCACAGACGGGTATACTGTGTGTCAAAGTTTTGTCAGTATAACGTTACTGTTTTGAAACCATTTACTAGAGCTGGGGGTAAACTATTATTTATTAAACGATTAATCGGCCGATTATTTTATCGATTAGTCGACTAATTGGACGATTAATATAACGATTATTTTTCTGTTGCTCGATTAATAAAAACCATAATGTATCTCAAATAAATACCAAAAAATTCTTAATAATATATTTTATTAAACAATTTTGCACAGCAAAAAATCTTCTGCTTTACACAAAATAAAATAATTATTTTACTGTTATACAAAATGAAAGGCCAGCCTGTTTACTCTTTTACAGTACCAACATAACTCTTGTTAAAAAAAATCAAGTTGTAGTGCAAAAAAAGAAAAACACTGTGCAGTGAGAGTGTTTAACACAACATAACAGTCCCAACATAAAACCTGATGCATAATCAAACTCACTCTCTTAACTGCTATTCTGTAGGTTTACATGCTAATGCAGCTGTGCACTTTGGTGGTGCTAGGCTAACCAACGCATCTTAGCTCTCTGTGCAGTTTGTTCGTGCTAGGTTAGTAGCTAACGTTCACGCAGGCAGCGTGCAAGCTCTAAGCTGTTAACATAGGAGCCGAAATAAAAACGGATACGGCACGCCGCTGACACGCTCACCCCATGCAGCCAGTGTGCACGAGGCCTTAAGCAGCAACCTCTGATGCTAAAAAAAAAAAATGAAGCCAATGCAGAAGTGCAGAAAGCTGCAGTAGCTACTATAGATAGCTGTGTTCTGCAGCTGTAAGCTAGCTACCATTCAAGCCAACATTAGATGATAACTAACGTTAGCTAAACACAGCTGTCTAGGCGCCAGTAGCTAGCTAACGTTAACGTTAGCTACTAACCTAGCACGAACAAACTGCACGGAGAGCTAAGATAGTTAGCTAGCACCACCTAAGTGTGCAGGCTACACACTACACAACACACTACACAAACATGAAATTAATTTAGCCAACGTTAGTACTTGGGACTATATTTGAAGTATTCCCATACCCTCAATGATTAAGGGCGAGCTGTTTTTTTAGGACCTTTTCTTTTCATGGGGCTTTTTGCAGGGCTTTGTTGGGAATTCTGTGAGGAGGTTGCTGTTTCCTGCAATGTTTTGGTCTCCCACGTGTGTGTGGCGAAGCGGCGACGCAAAAATACGACGTCGGCGTAATTTTGACGGGTCGCTGCAGGCCTACCATTTACATTTTTTGGTTATATTTGGGCACTTTGGTTGAAAGAAACCGAAATGTCTGATATAGAAACTTTGAAATGGGTCAAATTTGATCTGTGGTCTTGATACAGTTATATAATAGTCCCCTCTCTGCTAGTTACACCACTACTGTTTGCCTTTCCTGATTAATTCCAGTTGCTTCCACTTTGCCTTTTGTATTTCATGGCTATGAAGCTTAACCGATCCGCCAGATGTTTCCCATTTAAAATTCTTCCAGCGGCTCAAAGTGCACCATCCCCGCCTTTCCTTCATGGGGCTGATTGTGAAACATCTGCAGGAGGTTTTCATGGATGTTAATGCTATATGTAATACATCTTAATAGGGCTGGGTATCGCCACAGTTTTCTTCATCCCGCTCCCGCCGAATTTCTGACCATTACCGCCCGCACCCGCAATGTGTATGCAACATGTGTCAAACTCGAGGCCCGAGGGGCCAAATCCGGGCCCTTGCAGGTTTTGATCCGGCCCGCATTTTGTTTTTTTTTCTGCATTTTTGACGCCTTTTCCGGCGGTTTATGTGCTTTTCTTCTGTGCTTTAGGCACTTTGTGTTAACGGTTTTGACGCTTTACTCAATGTTTTGCCACTTTGTGTTGTTTTTGGCACTTTTTTTAGACAATTTTGACGCTTTTTTTTTTGCCTTTTTCCAACTTTATTGGCGCTTTTTTTCAACCTCGCAATTTGTCGCTGGCTGG
>NC_050177.1:30295754-30343254 GCF_008315115.2 Sander lucioperca
ATTAACAGTTATTCAACTACACAATAGCACACAGAACAACTACCAGGGCGTGGAGACGTAACTGCACCGTTGACGAGCCTCTCCCAGCAGGACGCTGTTCAAGCACCCATCTGTGGACTCGTTCCTCCAGCTCTGGCCATCTTGCTTTCAGCCCGCGAATAGCCGATTAGCTTTCTTTGTTGTCTTCGTTGCAGTAAGAGTCACCTTTTCGCCAGTCCCTCGCAAGTTTCTCTCTCACTCCTAACTTTCTTTCTGCTGCTCGATTACCGTTTTCGGCTGCGTATTTTACTACCTGCAGTCACCTGCAGTTTCTTTTCTTTCTCAGTTGTCTTTAGGAGCAGCATATAGTTGTCACAAGCCTAGAGCGCCCTCTGGCGGCTTTAGACTGTAATGTTTTTAGCATGAAATAACATTTAAAAACGTGAAATTATAAATATTTTGATATTAAGTCGCACCTGACTATAAGTCGCAGGACCAGCCAAAGTATGAAAAAAAGTGCGACTTATAGTCCGGAAAATACGGTAAATTAATAGATATTTTTTGTGTCGGTGTTGTAGTTTGTAGACGGTCCTTAAACACGTCCGGTCTCACTGACCGCCGTCTCACCGCCGTCTGCTCATAGAGACCAATAATGTTATTTCTCCAGGTCGGAGGACGGCTCGTGTTGATGAAAATGAGTTTTTAGCTCGTTGTTAACCTTACTGCGTTAGGAAAGATGCGTCATTTGTGATTTAATAACATTTCGCTATAGAGAATTGATCCCAGAAGTTCGAATCTGTGAATATCTTTCTAATTTTGCTTACGTTTATAAAACCGAGAGCACGGATTATGAATCTGTGCGTACAGTTTAGTTGTTTTTATCAGCTGACCCCAGGGGGGCTCCGTACAAACCAGCTATTAGGCTAACTGAAATACAACCATGCCAATCTCTAGGTCTCAGTCTGACTCTCTGTTACCTAATTTTGACTTCACCATTTTTCATTTTCACTGTAAATTCGTATCGGTTCCAAATCTTGCTCAACGGTTTCATTGACTACTAATGATGGGTACGGGCCGTTGCCTAGTCCAGAGGGACTGAAACGTGATGAGCTCTGTTCCAACGTCTCCTCGACGCTTCCTTCCCTCTCCAGGTGGACTACGTGGAGCCGAGTCAGAACACCATCTCCCTGAAGATGATCCCGCGTATAGACCTGGACCGCATCAAGGCCAAGATGAGCCTGGTAGGACAAACTCTCCTTTACACATTTCCCCCCCTTCATTTGATGTATTGATATTCAACTTACACCTCTCTCTCTCTCTCTGTGTGTGTGTGTGTGTGTGTGTGTGTGTGTGTGTGTGTGTGTGTCCTGCCCGTGTGTGTGTGTGTGTGTGTGTGTGTGTGTGTGTGTGTGTGTGTGTGGCCTGCCTGCCTGTGTGTGTGTGTGTGTGTGTGTGTGTGTCCTGTATGTGTGTGTTTGTGTCCTGCCCGTGTGTGTGTGTGTGTGTGTGTGTGTCCTGCCCTTGTGTGTGTGTGTGTCCTGCCCGTGTGTGTGTGTGTGTGTGTGTGTCCTGTGTGTGTGTGTGTGTGTGTGTGTGTGTGTGTGTGTGTGTGTGTGTGTGTGTGTGTCCTGCCCGTGTGTGTGTGTGTGTGTGTGTGTGTGTGTGTGTGTCTGTCCTGCCTGTGTGTGTGTGTGTGTCCTGCCCGTGTGTGTCCTGTGTGTGTGTGTGTGTGTGTGTGTGTGTGTGTGTGTGTGTGTGTGTGTGTCCCCGTATGTGTGTGTTGTGTGCTGCCCATGTGTGTGTGTGTGTCCTGCCCGTGTGTGTGTGTGTGTGTGTGTGTATGTGTGTGTGTGTGTGTGTCTGTCCTGCCTGTGTATGTGTGTGTGTGTGTTTGTGTCCTGCCCATGTGTGTGTGTGTGTCCTGCCCGTGTGTGTGTGTGTGTGTGTGTGTATGTGTGTGTGTGTGTGTGTCTGTCCTGCCTGTGTGTGTGTGTGTGTGTGTGTGTGTCTGTCCTGCCTGTGTATGTGTGTGTGTGTGTGTGTGTCCCCTGTATGTGTGTGTTTGTGTCCTGCCCATGTGTGTGTGTGTGTCCTGCCTGTGTGTGTGTGTGTGTGTGTGTGTGTGTGTGTGTGTGTGTGTCTGTCCTGCCTGTGTGTGTGTGTGTGTGTGTGTGTGTGTGTGTGTGTGTGTGTGTGTGTGTGTGTCTGTCCTGCCTGTGTATGTGTGTGTGTGTGTGTGTGTATGTGTGTGTGTGTCCTGTATGTGTGTGTTTGTGTCCTGCCCGTGTGTGTGTGTGTGTGTATATATATGTGTGTGTGTGTGTGTGTCCTGCCCTTGTGTGTGTGTGTGTATATATATATATATATATATGTGTGTGTCCTGCCCTTGTGTGTGTGTGTGTGTGTGTGCTGTAGAAAGACTGGTTCGCCAAGAGGAAGAAGTTTAAGAGACCTGCTCAGAGGCTTTTTGATGCGGAAAAGATCAGGTACACACACACACACGCTCGTCGTGACTTAATAAGTTGCCTCTTTATGTATTTCTGGTAAAGGTTGCGTATCGATATACTTTGGAAAAGTCACCGCGATAACGACAGTAGACCAGCAACGATAAGTCAGTGGACAGAAAAAATCATCACTAACTATTGATAATTGTTTATGTAATATATTTCATGTGAAAATGTCAGTAAATCAGGGTTTTCCTGACTCAGAACGGGCCTTTGGGGGGAGGGGTTGTGACGGACGTTTCCCCGTGTACTGACGGGGGATGATTTGATCGACAGGTCTCTCGGAGGGGAGGTCAGCCACGACGGAGACTTCATGATCTTCGAGGCGAACCGTTACAGCCGCAAAGGATTCCTGTTCAAGAGCTTCGCCATGTCCGCTGTGGTGAGGAGGGCCTTTATCTCCGAATATACACTTCTTCCTTCTTTTTTAATATTATATTTCATAGGCTTAGACCCATTTTTTGGCAGTTTGCAGATGATCTGTATCAGCGTTTTGCCTGATAACCGATCAAGTTAACGAATTAAAAAGTGCGCTACTTCGGCTCCACTACAGCTCTGTGTCTGTCCCTCTGCTTAACCAGTCCCTCCAGAAAAACGCGATTATGCGATCGCATAATTCAATGCATTATCAGCCAAAGTCCGCATTTTTTTCAAATACGCCGTACTTTCGCCGCATAAATTGCCGATTTCCGCGCAAAATATGCGGGGCTTGCATGATTTCACAATCCCCGCATTTTCGTTGCAAGAAAGTCACACATATATCTTAGCAGAAAGTTGAAAAATGTTGCGTTTACTTCACACAGGGGAGCAGTCGTTTTCCCCTGTTGCCATGGGAACGTTATGAAGTGACGTAATTACGCGACGTGAACATCTTCGAAAAGCTGCAAACCCTGCGATGAAGACACGATGAAACCGAAGTTTTTGCAAGTTCCCGCAATTTCATCACATAAAATTGCATCAATATGCCGCATATTCCATCGCATTTTTTAAGAAAACGTGCCACATGATCAAGGATTTTTGCCCGCAACAATCACAAAAAAACTCTTTTCTGGAAGGACTGCTTAAAGCATTTAAACAGTCTCCACACAGTCACCAACGCTGTCCATGTTTAGGCTTCGTTGCTTTGTGACCGAATACACACACAGTTTATCTTCCTTTTGGACCTCTGGTAGCTGCTCGCCTCGTCAGTCTGAACACTGAACAGGCGTCTACGTAGAAACAGTCTTCTCAGCAGCCTGTTTGTTTTTGGTTCCTTTCGGACAGATCACAGACGGGGTGAAGCCCACGCTGTCGGAGCTGGAGAAGTTCGAGGACCAGCCCGAAGGAATCGACCTGGAGGTGGTCACCGAGTCAGGTACTGGACCGACTCTGATCCCCTTCTGTAATCGCCGTAGGTTAAAGTTATGATGCCAGTAAGTGTCTGCTGGCTAACGTGTGTGTGTGTGTGTGTGTGTGTGTGTGTGTGTGCGCCTGTGTCTGTATGTGCGTGTGTCTGTGTGCCTGCGTGTCTGTGTGTGTGTGTGTGTGTGTGTGTGTGTGCGCGCCTGTGTCTGTATGTGCGTGTGTCTGTGTGCCTGCGTGTCTGTGTGTGTGTGTGTGTGTGTGTGTGTGCGCGCCTGTGTCTGTATGTGCGTGTGTCTGTGTGCCTGTGTGTGTGTGTGTGTGTGTGTGTGTGTGTGTGTGCGCGCCTGTGTCTGTATGTGCGTGTGTCTGTGTGCCTGTGTGTGTCTGTGTGTGCGCCTGTGTGTCTGTATGTGCGCGTGTCTGTGTGCGCGTGTGTCTGTGTCTGTGTGCGCCTGTGTCTGTGCGCGCCTCTGTTTGTGTGCACGTGTGTGTGCCTGCGTGTCTGTTTGCGCCTCTGTGTGCGTGTGTGTGCGTCTGTGCACGTGTGCGCTCGTGCGTGTGTGTGCGCGCGCGCCTGTGTGTGTCTGTGTGTGCGCCTGTGTCTGTATGTGCTTGTGTGTGCCTGCGTGTCTGTTTGCGCCTCTGTGTGCGCGTGTGTGTGTCTGTGTGCCTCTGTGTGTGTGTGTGTGTGTGTGTGTGTGTGTGTGTGTGCGTGCACGCGCCCCTGTGTGTGCCTGCGTGTCTGTTTGCGCCTCTGTGTGCGCGTCTGTGTGTGCCTCTGTGTCTGTGTGCGTGTGTGTCTGTGCGTGTGTCTGTGTTCGCCTGTGTCTGTGCACGTGTGTCTGCGCGCTCGCTTGTGTGTGTGTGTGTGCGCGCCTGTGTGTCTGTGCGCGTGTGCAGGTAAGGAGCGAGAACACAACCTGCAGGCGGGCGACAACGTGGAGGTTTGTGAGGGAGAGTTGATCAACCTGCAGGGAAAAATCCTCAGTGTGGACGGGAACAAGATCACCATCATGCCCAAGCACGAAGACCTGAAGGTACACACACACACACACACACACACACACACACACACACACACACACATACATAAACACACACACTTGTAAAATGTCCTCCCTGTGATGATTATAAACAGACATCCTGTGCGTGTTTTCTCCCAGGACCCGCTGGAGTTCCCGGCTCATGAGTTGAGGAAATATTTCCGGATGGGCGACCACGTGAAGGTGATCGCCGGGCGGTACGAGGGCGACACCGGCCTCATCGTCCGAGTGGAAGAAAACTTCGTCATCCTCTTCTCCGACCTCACCATGCACGAGGTACCCGCTTCCGCTCCCGCTGTTCATTTAATGCTCGATATCGGCACCAACTTTACACACATTCTGTCGTCGGCCCCCACAATTTTCCTCGCGGAAACTTGTACGGTACTCGAAATTTGTCTCTGTGTCAGCTGTTTTTTCTGTTTATTTTTTTTCACCTTTTTTCAAGGTTTTTTGGGGACGTTTTTGTCACTTTATTTTTTAGGGTTTCCTGGAAGTTTTTGGTGCTTTTTCCGAAGTTTTCAGACAATTTTTATGTTTTGTTTTTTATGCACTTTTTTCAATACATGCATACATGTCCCCTCCTTTGATGATATATAGTAGGTCTTAAATTTCATTCATAAAGGTCTTAGAAAGTCTTAACCCTTCTGTTGTGCTCTGGTCAAATTTTAAAGCTCGGTTTACTTAAAAAATGATGTAAAAAAAAATCGAGGTTCAGGGTGGTTTCTTTGTAATGATGTGTCCGATGGGACCGTAAACAGACTTCAAACATTTTGGAAACAGACTGAACCGGAACAACTGCACCAGTGGTTTTTTTTGGCCCATTTGGACACCATTAACTACGAATCCTGAGGGCTTTGTTTTACCTCCAGAGAATGCTTCGGTTGTTTTGGGCTTGTTTCCTCTTCCACGGGCGACTTCAGTTCACTTTGGGTTCACGTTTTTCCATTACATGGTACCTGCTCGACTCGCCTCGACTCGTTCTGATAAAAAGTCCCTGGTAGCTGCTAACGGCTACTTTTTTTTAGTCTCACCTCCATTGAGGTTCCCTGCGAGCTGAGGCGATACCAAAAGGTGACGTGAAAAACCTGCAGACTCCTGATTGGTCGGAGAGAATCGTCACTAATCACTGCGTCATCATCGCTATAGCGACAGATGGGGAGGTGTCCTGAACAAACCCGACATTTTTAAATAGTTTAGCCAGCGGTGTGTTTTTTTTTTTTTGTTTTTTTTTGCTGCCTCCAGCTTCTTTAGAAAGTAAATGTGTCTCCTGGCTGTGACAACAACAACAACAACAACAACACACCTTCCACGTTCTGTGTGTGTGTGTGTGTGTGTTGCGTTCGGTCACGGCAGTTTCGAGCGGCGTCGCTGTGACGACCAGCCACGCTCGCCTCAGGCATGAGGCGGTACTAAATCTGCAGTGGTCGAGCCGAGTAGAGTCGAGCAGGGAACGTGTAATGGAAAAACGCCCTGTCGCTTATTCACATAATATATTAATAATTGTGTGTGTGTCTCTGTGTGTGTGTGTGTGTGTGTGTGTGTGTGTGTGTGTGTGTTTGTTTGTCTCTGTGTGTGTGTGTGTGTGTGTGTGTGTGTGTGTGTGTGCGTGCGTGCATGCATGTCTGTCTCTGTGTGTGTGTGCTTTTCTGTCTCTGTGTGTGTGCGTGCATGTCTGTCTGTGTGTGTGTGTGTCTGTCTGTCTCCGTGTGTGTGCGCCTGCAGTTGAAGGTGTTGCCTAGAGACCTGCAGCTCTGCTCGGAGACGGCGTCCGGCGTCGACGCTGGCGGGCAGCATGAGTGGGGCGAGCTGGTCCAGCTGGACCCACAGACCGTCGGTGTCATTGTCCGACTGGAGAGAGAGACGTTTCAGGTAATAGTCTGCACCACGGCGCACACACACACACACACACACACACACACACACACACACACACACACACACACACACACACACACACACACACACACACACACACACACACACACACACACACACACACACATACATACATACATACACACACACATATACACATACATACATACATACATACATACATACACACACACATACATATACACATACATACTCATACGCACGCACACACATACACACACATACACACAAACACACATCACACACACATTCTGTAAGGACTTGTAGTATTGGCTGGAAGACTTTGATTGCACAGAGAGAGGAGAATAAAATATCCAAAAATCCATTGTAATCTTTTCTTATCAATAAATCATTTGGCTCAGGGGTAGAATGGTCGCCCCTCAACCACAAGACTGGCGGTTTGATTCCCGGCTCCTCCGGCCACATGTCAAAGTGTCCCCCTGAGAAAGACACCGAACCCCTAAGTTGCTCCCTAGATGCTGTCCACTGCTCTTAAAGCTTAAAGTTAGACTGTACCGTGTGTGTATGTGAAGAATTAAGATTACATTTTGGTTTTGAATGTCTCTCAGGTGCTGAACATGCACGGGAAGGTGATGACTGTGCGACATCAGGCGGTGAACCGCCGGAAGGACAACCGCTTTGCCGTGGCGCTGGACTCAGAGCAGAACAACATCCACGTCAAAGACATCGTCAAAGTCATCGACGGGCCGCACTCGGTAAGGGGCGTCGAGGGCCAATTCAGCGGTCTGAACCGGTTCCGTCTCAAACCAGCTGATGGTGTCGCTGCGACTCAGCTGGTCTAGTCTCCAGAGGCTGGTTTTAGAACGTAAGCGACGTCTCCTGTTCCTTCAACCAATAGAGAAGTCAGCTGGTCAAGTCTCCAGATGGTTTTAGGACGTAAGAGACGTCTCCTGTTCCTTCAACCAATAGAGAAGTCAGCTGGTCGAGTCTCAAGATGGTTTTAGGACGTAAGAGACGTCTCCTGTTTCAACAGCCAATAGAGAAGTCAGCTGGCCGAGTCTCCAGAGGCTGGTTTTAGGACGTAAGAGACGTCTCCTGTTTCAACAGCCAATAGAGAAGTCAGCTGGTGGAGTCTCCAGAGGCTGGTTTTAGGACGTAAGAGACGTCTCCTGTTTCAACAGCCAATAGAGAAGTCAGCTGGTGGAGTCTCCAGAGGCTGGTTTTAGGACGTAAGAGACGTCTCCTGTTTCAACAGCCAATAGAGAAGTCAGCTGGTCTAGTCTCCAGAGGCTGGTTTTAGGACGTAAGAGACGTCTCCTGTTTCAACAGCCAGTAGAGAAGTCAGCTGGTCTAGTCTCCAGAGGCTGGTTTTAGCCAAAAGTTAACCACTCCAAAGTGTTTGAGATTATTTAAAGCCCTTGAGTTAGTGTGTGATAGTTGTCTTTAAAGCTTCAGGGACCTATCTTGCACCCAGCGCAATTGACTTTGTACACCGACGCATGTCGGTGTCCTATTTTGCACCCGACGCACAGCGGACTTTTCCCCCCAACAGACTCACGTCGGTAAATTAGGGAATGAACTTGCGCTCCCGTGGGCGGTTCAGCAAAAAGAGGAGGCATGTCCCTAGTGCTATTTTGCAGTTTTAGAAAACAGTTCCACCACAGACCAGGAAAAACCTATTCTAAAGTCAGCGGCGCGTTATTTGCGTTATTATTATAGATTTTGGATATCGTAATATCGTAAATGGCTTAAGTGTTGTCTTCTCCTGGTTTTAAAGGCTGCATTACAGTAAAGTGATGTCATTTTCTGTTACCAGACTGTTCTAGCTCTTCTATTATTTTTACCTTTACCCACTTAGTCATTATATCTACATTACTGAAGATTATTTATCTAAAATCTCATTGTGAAGATATTTTATTAACTTAAAAAACTTTTGTTTACCTAAATTGTCAACCCTATAATATCGCCACAATATCGACATTGAGGTATTAGGACAAGAATATCGCGATATCTGATTTTCTCCATGTCGCCCAGCCCTTATTCAGATGCTATTTTAAGGGCGCATGCTTGGCAGTAATGTAGAGTGTGCACACTTCGCTTCTCTCATCTCACGGACCCAGCAGTTCCCATTTTTGCGAACCATACATAAATACAAAGACAAATATGCCCTTGTTGTACACAACGTTTCCATGAATCATGGATGTGTTGATGACATAAATGAGGAAATATTAGAGGACTTAAGGGGATGTGATGTTGAACTGCATGTGCCGATGCCACTTAACCCAAATGGAGGAGAGACAGAAGAGCTGCATCGTCTACAGCAGGGCTGTCAAACTCAGTTTCCCAGAGGGCCACACTGGAAAATGAGAATCACATCAAGGGCCAATGTGTTTATTTAAGAGAAAAAGTCAAATATTTTGACTGTATTATTGCATTCTCATGTACTGTAGTCTTCTCACTTACATTTTGGGTCTCATAAAGCCCCAAAAATGTTTGGCAAAAAAGTTCCTCAGCCAGCGACAAATACGTTGAGTAAAGCGCCAAAAAAGTTTGAAAAAGGCCGGGAAAAAAAGCGTCAAAATTGTCTGAAAAAGCGCCAAAAACTTCAGAAAAAGTGGCAAAACATTGAGCAAAGCCTCCAAATTGTTAAAAAAAAGTGCCTAAAGCATTGAAAAAAGCGCATAAAGCGCCATAAACTGCGTTAAAAATGACAAACGGCACCAAAAATGTAAAAAAAAATCAAATAAAAGCACCAAAAATGTTTGGCAATAAGGTTCCTCAGCCAGCGACAAATTGCGAGGTTGAAAAAAGAGCCAAAAAAATTGGAAAAAGGCCGAAAAAAGCGTCAAATTTGTCTGAAAAAATGCCAAAAACATCGTTGTGCAGCTCTACTAATGTTGTTTTTGCTCTATTCAGACATTTCATTTGCTTATTTGCATCTTGCAGCGTAGTGTGCAGAGTAGTCATGTTAACCGTGTAATGTTTGTCCGTCCGCAGGGCCGTGAAGGCGAGATCCGCCACCTGTTCCGAGGCTTCGCCTTCCTCCACTGTAAGAAGTTGGTGGAGAACGGAGGCATGTTTGTCTGCAAGACCCGACACCTGGTGTTGGCCGGCGGATCCAAGGTCAGTGACACATTCAATTAAATTTTATTTACTTTTATAGTATCAAATCATAACAGGAGTTATCTCGAGACACTCTCTACAGATAGAGTAGGTCTAGACCACACTCTATAATTTACAAGACCCAACAATTCCAGTAATTCCCCCAAGAGCAAGCATTCAGTGCAACAGTGGCGAGGAAAAACTCCCAGGGCACTGCAGGGCATAGCAGGACGTAGCAGGGCACTGCAGGGCGTAGCAGGACGTAGCAGGGCACTGTAGGGCGTAGCAGGGCACTGCAGGACGTAGCAGGGCGTAGCAGGGCACTGTAGGGCGTAGCAGGACGTAGCAGGGCACTGCAGGGCGTAGCAGGGCACTGCAGGACGTAGCAGGGCACTGTAGGGCGTAGCAGGACGTAGCAGGGCACTGCAGGGCGTAGCAGGGCACTGCAGGACGTAGCAGGGCACTGTAGGGCGTAGCAGGACGTAGCAGGGCGTAGCAGGGCACTGCAGGACGTAGCAGGGCACTGTAGGGCGTAGCAGGACGTAGCAGGGCGTAGCAGGGCACTGCAGGGCGTAGCAGGGCACTGCAGGGCGTAGCAGGACGTAGCAGGGCACTGCAGGGCACTGTAGGGCGTAGCAGGATGTAGCAGGGCACTGCAGGACATAGCAGGGCGTAGCAGGGCACTGCAGGGCGTAGCAGGGCACTGCAGGACATAGCAGGACGTAGCAGGGCACTGCAGGGCGTAGCAGGACGTAGCAGGGCACTGTAGGGCGTAGCAGGACGTAGCAGGGCACTGCAGGGCGTAGCAGGGCACTGTAGGGCGTAGCAGGATGTAGCAGGGCACTGCAGGACATAGCAGGGCGTAGCAGGGCGTAGCAGGGCACTGCAGGGCGTAGCAGGGCACTGCAGGACATAGCAGGACATAGCAGGACGTAGCAGGGCACTGCAGGGCGTAGCAGGACGTAGCAGGGCACTGCAGGGCGTAGCAGGGCACTGAAAGGACATAGCAGGACATAGCAGGACGTAGCAGGGCACTGCAGGGCGTAGCAGGGCACTGACAGGACGTAGCAGGACACTGCAGGGCGTAGCAGGACGTAGCAGGGCACTGCTGGACATAGCAGGACATAGCAGGGCACTGCAGGACATAGCAGGACGTAGCAGGACGTAGCAGGGCACTGCAGGGCGTAGCAGGAAGTAGCAGGACGTAGCAGGGCACTGCAGGGCGTAGCAGGGCACTGCAGGGCGTAGCAGGGTGCAGAGCAGGACCACGGCAACAGCTGCAACCATGATTTTAGGTGCCACCCGAATCCAAGGAAAACTCCTCACTTTGTCCGACGTTTGCCGCCTTTTCAACATTTGTCACGTTGTCGTTAATTTGACATTTTTCCGCTTTTTTTTCACCGTTTTTAAAAGTTTTCGGCCGGATGTCCGTCCCCTTCCTCTGTCTCTGTGTTGGCGTTCTAACCTCCGGTGGATTTCTGAGGACTATGGTTAACTGCTCCTCAGATCTCTGCAGGGTAAATCCAGACAGCTAGCTAGACTATCTGTCCAATCTGAGTTTTCTGTTGCACGACTAAAACGACTTTTGATCGTACACGTTCCACCAAAACAAGTTCCTTCCTGAGGCTATTTAGCAGAGGCACCGTGGCTCCGTCTGGCACTTAGCACCGCCCACGATGATTGTGATTGGTTTAAAGAAATGCCAATAAACCAGAGCACGTTGTTCTCCCATCCCAGAATGCTGTGTGGACTAGACAGACCTTCCTCAGCAGAGCTGTGGAGGAAGGTCTGGCAATGTGAGACTAGGGTATCCAAGAGTTTTGAACGTCTGATTGGACGACCTCAGTGATTTAACAGGAGTGTGGACAGTTGAAAGCTCCGACAAATAAGAATCAAGTCTCGGATTCAGATTTAGCTTATACTTGTGTGTGTTTTTTCTTTATTTAATGAGCATTTTTCAGAGCTGCCTGAGGCGCATATATGTGTGTGTATGTATATATATATATATATATATATCCATTGCCAACGGCTACGTATGTTATTGTTGAGCTCATGACAAATAAAGCCCCTTGAACCTCGACTTTCACATCATTTTTCTTTTGAAGTAAAACCTGTAGCCTGTCACTCTTTATTTCTGTAAATCCGAGTGCTGTTTTTTCCTCATTTCAGCCCCGAGACGTGACCAACTTCACCGTGGGAGGATTCGCTCCAATGAGCCCTCGCATCAGCAGTCCCATGCACCACGGAGGAGGAAGTGAGTGTCCGGAACTCTTTGCACGTTAACACAAAGCATAAAGGGTGGGGGGGGAACAAGAGACCTTTGTCCAGCTGCTCTGTTTCACACCAGCATCCAAAAACCACTTCCCGATCTCAAGTCAAGTCATTTAATTTGTATAGCACATTTAAACGAACAACAGTTGAGCCAAAGTGCTTTACAGGTAGAGCAGGGAAGGCAGAAACAGTATGCCTTAAAGCAGAGGTGCCCAAATTCTTTCATATGAAGGGCCAAAATGTATCAGGATGGAAGTAAAAAATAAATGTCGATGTTGAAGAATACCGAAATTCTTGCCATTCTCCATAGATAAAACATACGTATGTAATTTAAATGGGAAGTTTAACAGCACTGTGCATTACATTGCCGTTAAACTCAGATTACGTACTTTTTAATTGTACAAAATGTACGTTTCATAGTCATACTTTTAAAATAAGAGGAGAATAAGCACGAGCATGTCAAATCCATGGCGGGCCAAAACAAAGAGAGCACAGGCCAAACTTGGCCTGGGGGCCCCAAATTGGGCGGCCTTGCCTTAAAGATACATACCGTATTTTCCGGACTATAAGTCGCTCCGGAGTATAAGTCGCATCAGTCAAAAAATGCGTCATGAAGAGGAAAAAAACATATATAAGTTGCACTGGACTATAAGTCGCATTTATTTAGAAATTTATTTCACAAAATCCAAGACCAAGAACAGCCATTTAATCTGGAAAGGCAAGTTATTCAACTACACAACAGCACACAGAACAAGGGGCTGAATACGGTAGGTGTCCGGTATGTTAACGTAACACATTAACAGTTATTCAACTACACAATAGCACACAGAACAACTACCAGGGCGTGGAGACGTAACTGCACCGTTGACGAGCCTCTCCCAGCAGGACGCTGTTCAAGCACCCATCTGTCGACTCGTTCCTCCAGCTCTGGCCATCTTGCTTTCAGTCCGCGATTAGCCGATTAGCTTTCTTTGTTTTCTTGATTGCAGTAAGAGTCACCTTTTCGCCAGTCCCTCGCAAGTTTCTCTCTCACTCCAAACTTTCTTTGTGCTGCTCGATTACCGTTTTCGGCTGCGTATTTTACTACCTGCAGTTTGTAATCTGCAGAATAAGATTTTCTTTTCTTTCTCAGTTGTCTTTAGGAGCAGCATATAGTTGTCACAAGCCTAGAGCGCCTCTCGCGGCTGTAGATGGTAATGTTTTCAGCATGAAATAACATTTAAAAACATGTTAAATTATATATATTTTGATATATAAGTCGCACCTGACTATAAGTCGCAGGACCAGCCAAAGTATGAAAAAAAAGTGCGACTTATAGTCCGGAAAATACGGTAATCAAGTGTGCAAGACTCCATGATTATAATTAGGCAAAGGTGAAGTCAAATAATATAACATAGAATTAAATAAAATAAATAAAAATCTCATCACTGATGGATAGAAAACAAGGATGTTTGAATCCTGTAGACGTGAAGCACTAACGTCTACAGGAAGTTACGTATACTTACTTTACAAACTACTAAAAGAGACATTACACAGGGATTCCCCAAGTGGCTCTGACTCCAGGTATGATGGAGAAGTTGATTTTAATGCCATAACTAGGGCCGGGTACCGAATGCACCGACCAAATTGCCTCTGGAGTATCGAAAAATGCCTCGTTATTCAATACCTAAGGAGTAAATCTCATCAGTCAGTGAGCCAATCAGCACGCAGCAAGCTTCTACTACCTAGATCTAGTAACGATGCTGATTGGCTGTCTGACGTTACTCGCCGTAGAGGCAGGCAGGCAGGAAAAACTCTACTCTCTTTGAGTGAAAGTCTTGTGCCACTGTGGTTGGGTACCGAAACCTCCTTCCTACGCAACCGGTAGGAATCGGACCGGATTAGAACGCAAATTTCGGTTGCTGATTTCGGTTCCACGTAATGTGTCGACTGAAATATTTTCCCCTCTGTTGCTCCGAAACGGACGTAAAAGTATCCCACTTTCTCTGTAGTCTACCGTTAGCTAGCTACCGTAAATGTAGGCTCCTTTTAAAATGCCATATTTTCCCCTCTGGGCTCACCAAAATGGACGTAAAAGCATGTTACGGCTACCACATCTAATAAAAGAGCCTTTCTTTGATGTCACTTTTTCAGCTTTTCAAGAATCGGTTTAGGAATTGGAATCGTTTCAAAAGTACCCGTTTGGCTTTGGAATCGTGAAAATCTGGGTACTGGTATCGAAAGTTAGCCAGTCCTAGTCATAACTGACTGAGATAAGCGCCAATCGGCGGCCCTGAACATTCAGCACAGCAACTTTAACTTAACCTGAACTGAACTTAACTTAGATCTCCTCTCGCTAAATACAAAGGTATTTTTTTGTTGAAGCATTCACCAGCTAGATAAACACAGACTCGGCCAAAAGTCACTCCAAGTAAATCAGAAGCCACATATTTTCTTAGCAACAAAGTGTAAAAATATAAATATCTCAGCAGTTCAACAACGGGACACTTGAGACGGGACTTCTGTGGGGAGATTCTTCTATTTTTTCTTCAAAATACAAGATGTTTAACCTGACGAGCCAGACCCACATCCAGATGTTGGGTCTGGGAACTCACCATTGGCTGGGCTCAATCCGAGGGGCGGGATCAACGGTTGTCTTTCAAATTCTCTCTGCACGCAATAGGATAGCGCTACAACCAATCAGAGCAACGCTAGTCGATAGATTCAACTTAAAACTCCAAACACGTCTTCCTTTTTTAAGAATGACTTCAGTGCCGTTCTTTGTTCTTTCCTCAAAGAAAAGCTGAACTCCAAGTCTTCCAGAGTCGCGGCCAAAGCCGACTCCAAAGACCGCTGTTCACCAGCAGCAGCACCCATCTTCTTTGTTTTCAAGTAGCAGGGAATTCACCATAGACCGTATATAAGAATGGACCAACAGATCCCGTGTCTCTGGACGGAGACCAGTGAAGGATATTAGAAGAACTTTTCCGGTGAGTGCTGAGCGTTACTGAGCAGCCTCCAACTGAGAGAGACGACGTAGATGTGACGTGAGCAACGTGTCTGAAAGTTGGAAGTCTTCTGGTAGCTGTGCCAAGAGAAATCTCAATCATTCCCAATCTAGCAGAGACGGAGAGCGTAGGTATATGTAAGGAGATAACATAGACACAGGCTAATTATTGATCACTAAAATGATAGTTAACATTAGTAATTAAACTTAAACAGCTAATGGAAGTCCAAACTGCCTGAGAGCTTCTCCTGTACTATACGGTAATTCCTCTACTATGTGACAGTAAGTCTCGTGGTTATGACACAATCGTTAGCCTATTTTTATAAAAACATCTTCTACGGAGCCATAACGTGAGGTACAAGGTAATGGAGCCTTTTATACATTGTCGTGTTTCTATAGAAATAAACAACGGACAAATAGAGTCTTTAAACTCTTCAGATGTAAAGTTATTCGCTGTCAAAGTGACGTCAAAATGAATGGCAGTCAATGGGATGCTAACGGGGGGTGATGGCTTGGTAGCATCAAAATGGCGCCATAGGAGGTTGGAGCTCTGAAGCGAAGCTTACCCCCTTGGAATTCACGGGGAACCGTCGCAACTCTGCCGTCGTTATGTTAAGCCCCGCCCACCGACTCTATACACCACGTGTGTCAAACTCAAGGCCCGCGGGCCGAACCCGGCCCCTCGCAGATTTTGATCGGCCGCATATCAATTTAGGTTCCCAATACATTTTGGCCCGCGTAGTTGTGCGCCAAACCGAAAAGACGGGAAACTGTTTTTCAGACTGAAATTATGCAACACTTAAAGCAGAATTTGGCAGATTTGCCGACTTTGTGAGTCAGCTGTATGGTAGCCTACTTTTAAACATGTAATGTTTAGCTTGATTTGCTAAATTCCATAATGACATACCTGCAAACTAGTCGCTTTTCGGCGAAAATCGCCGTTTTGAATGGGAAAATGTCATCCACGTGAATCGTGTAGATCCGAAGAGTTTTTATGTTTTTGGGGGGGGGGGGGACCCGGTGCTAATACAGCACCAGTGTCTTAACGACCGTTATCTACCAGACCGAATAGCAACGCGGATTTCGGTGCCTTATTTAGGTGCCACTTAAATGCCTACGCTTCTCTCTGAAGCTCTGAAAATGGATTTTAGAGGGAACAGAAACATCGTCGCACGGGATGCTAGTTACGGTAACACTACACTCGACAGCAGCTAACGTTAGCCTACCGTTAGCTAGCAGCAGGTAACGTTAGCCTACTGCGTTAGCTAGCAGCAGGTAACGTTAGCCTACCGTTAGCTAGCAGCTGGAGTAAACACGGTTAAAATGCTGACAGCTAAACGGTGTAAAAGTGTCTGTATTTCACTGGTAGAGATGTGTCCCCTTTTTCGGCCCTTCTGAGTTTGCAGGTAAGGAACTTTTTTGCTGAGTTTTTTAGGGCATTATGTCAAGAAAAGCAACAAAAGTCGGAAAATGCTACTAAAGTGTGAAAAAGTCAAAAGTGTAAAAAAAGAAACCATGAATAAAGTGACAAAAATGTCCAAAAAAATGTGGAGGGAAAAAGCTACAAAAATGACGACAAAAGCGACAAATGTTAAAAAAAAGCGACATGCAGTAATACAGTCAAATATATTTTACTTTTCACTTTAAAAAAAAAAGAATAAAAAGAAGCAGGTCAGTAAACTCTACATGATTGGCCCTTGATGTGATTCTCATATCAGTGTGGCCCTCTGGGAAACTGAGTTTGACGCCCCTGCTGTTAGGGCTGAACGATTAATTGCATTTGCAATTATATTTCGATATGTTAAAACTAGGGCTGTCAAACGATTACGTTTTCTCAATCGCGATTAATCGTTGAATTTCTATAGTTAATCGCGATTAATCGCATGTTTTATCACATGATTAAAATTCTATTATTTTGCATTTCAGAACAGTTTTTAAGTCCATATTAACAATGGGAAGCCATTCTTACCAGTGGATCTTGATTGGGAATCAAATGAATGCAAAGAAAGTTACTTTATGAACTTGATTTTAATATTTGTATTTGTTTATTATATATTTAATATAGTCACACATTTGAATCTAGAGTCAATATTAGGGTTGGGTATAGTTTGGCTTGGATACCGGTGCTAAAGCGGTACTTTTAAAACGGTACCGGTGTCTTAACGGTGCCTGAATCTATACTATTTAAGAAAGTTAAAAAAAAGAAGGGTACTAAACAGTTGGCGACATTAAAGAACGGCTTGTTTATTGCTAAGGCCATATCGTCAAAATTAAATGTTTAATAATAACGTAATCACTATAACGATACCGGTATCGAACGTTATCCAGCCCTAGTCATAACTGACTGAAATAAGCACCAATCAGAGGCCCAGAACATTCAGCACAGCAATCAATCAACTTCCTAGTTTTTTTAGTTTTCTCCACAGCAGCTTTGTGAACTTAACGATCTCCTCCCGCTAATTACAATGGTCTTATGTCTTTTTTTGTTGAAGCATTCGCCAGCTAGATAAACACCGACTCAGCCAAATTTCACTCCAAGTAAATTAAACGCCACACATTTTCTTATCAGCAGAGATTCTGTTTTTGGCCGTCCTCGTACGTGCGTGTTTAAAAATATAAATATCTGAGCAGTTCAACAACGGGACAGGAGGGAAGGAGACAATTAGGAAGGAAGGAGACAGAAAGGAGGAAAGGAGACAGAAAGGAAGGAAGGAAGGAGACAGAAAGGAGACAGGAAGGAAGGAAGGAGACAGGAAGGAAGAAAGGAGACAGGAAGGAAGGAAGGAGACAGAAAGGAAGGAAAGAGACAGAAAGGAGGGAAGGAGACAGAAAGGAGGGAAGGAAAGAGACAAAGGATGGAAGGAGACAGGAAGGAGGAAAGGAGACAGGAAGGAAGGAGACGGAAAGAAAGGAAGGAGACGGAAAGAAAAGTAGGAGACAGAAAGGAGGGAAGGAAAGAGACAGAAAGAAAGGAAGGAGACAGGAAGGAAGGAAGGAGACAGAAAGGAGGAAAGGAGACAGGAAGGAAGGAGACAGAAAGGAGACAGAAAGGAAGGAAGGAAGGAGACAGGAAGGAAGGAAGGAAGGAAGGAGACAGGAAGGAAGGAAGGAGACAGGAAGGAAGGAAGGAGACAGGAAGGAAGGAAGGAGACAGAAAGGAGGAAAGGAGACAGGAAGGAAGGAGACAGAAAGGAGGAAAGGAGACAGGAAGGAAGGAGACAGAAAGGAAGGAAGGAAGGAGACAGAAAGGAGACAGGAAGGAAGGAAGGAGACAGGAAGGAAGGAGACAGGAAGGAAGGAAGGAGACAGAAAGGAGGAAAGGAGACAGGAAGGAAGGAGACAGAAAGGAGACAGAAAGGAAGGAAGGAAGGAGACAGAAAGGAGACAGGAAGGAAGGAAGGAAGGAGACAGAAAGGAAGGAAAGAGACAGAAAGGAGGGAAGGAGACAGAAAGAAAAGTAGGAGACAGAAAGGAGGGAAGGAAAGAGACAAAGGATGGAAGGAGACAGGAAGGAGGAAAGGAGACAGGAAGGAAGGAGACGGAAAGAAAGGAAGGAGACGGAAAGAAAAGTAGGAGACAGAAAGGAGGGAAGGAAAGAGACAGAAAGAAAGGAAGGAGACAGGAAGGAGACAGGAAGGAAGGAAGGAGACAGGAAGGAAGGAAGGAAGGAAGGAGATGGTTAGAAAAGTAGGAGACAGAAAGGAGGGAAGGAAAGAGACAGAAAGACGGGAAGGAGACAGGAAGGAGGAAAGGAGACAGGAAGGAAGGAGACGGAAAGAAAGGAAAGAGACAGAAAGGAGGGAAGGAAAGACAGAAAGGAAGGAAGGAAGGAGACAGGAAGGAGGGAAGGAAAGACAGAAAGGAAGGAAAGAGACAGAAAGGAGGGAAGGAAAGACAGAAAGGAAGGAAAGAGACAAAGGATGGAAGGAGACGGAAAGGATCCTTCCTTTCCGTCTCCTTCCCTCCTTTCTGAGACAGAAAGGAAGGAGACAGGATGAAAGGAAGGAGACAGAAAGGAGGGAAGGAGACGGAAAGAAAGGAAGGAGACAGAAAGGAGGGAAGGAAAGAGACAGAAAGGAAGGAAGGAGACAGGAAGGAAGGACGGAAGGAGATGGAAAGAAAGGAAGGAGACGGAAAGGAGGGAAGGAGACGGAAAGAAAGGAAGGAGACAGAAAGGAGGAAAGGAGACAGGAAGGATCCTTCCTTTCTGTCTCCTTCCATCCTTTCTGAGACAGAAAGAAAGGAAGGAGACAGAAAGAAGGGATGAAGAAGGGAAGGAGACAGAAAGGAGGAAACGAGAAAGAAAGAAAGGAAGAAGATGGAAAGAAAGGAAGGAGACAGAAAGAAGGGAAGGGGACAGAAAGAAAGGAAGGAAAGAGACAGGAAGAACAGGGGGAACACTGGGTACCAGTATCGAACGTTATCCAGCCCTGGTCATAACTGACTGAAATAAGCACCAATCAGAGGCCCAGAACATTCAGCACAGCAATCTATCAACTTCCTAGTTTTTTTTTGTTTTCTCCACAGCAGCTTTGTGAACTTAACGATCTCCTCCCGCTAATTACAATGGTCTTTTTTTTTGGTTGAAGCATTCGCCAGCTAGATAAACACCGACTCAGCCAAATTTCACTCCAAGTAAATTAAACGCCACACATTTTCTTATCAGCAGAGATTCTGTTTTTGGCCGTCCTCGTACGTGCGTGTTTAAAAATATAAATATCTCAGCAGTTCAACAACGGGACAGGAGAGAAGGAGACAAGTAGGAAGGAAGGAGACAGAAAGGAGGAAAGGAGACAGGAAGGAAGGAGACAGAAAGGAGACAGAAAGGAAGGAAGGAGACAGAAAGGAGACAGGAAGGAAGGAAGGAAGGAAGGAGACAGAAAGGAGACAGGAAGGAAGGAAGGAGACAGGAAGGAAGGAAGGAGACAGAAAGGAGGAAAGGAGACAGGAAGGAAGGAGACAGAAAGGAAGGAAGGAAGGAGACAGAAAGGAGACAGGAAGGAAGGAAGGAGACAGAAAGGAAGGAAAGAGACAGAAAGGAGGGAAGGAGACAGAAAGAAAAGTAGGAGACAGAAAGGAGGGAAGGAAAGAGACAAAGGATGGAAGGAGACAGGAAGGAGGAAAGGAGACAGGAAGGAAGGAGACGGAAAGAAAGGAAGGAGACGGAAAGAAAAGTAGGAGACAGAAAGGAGGGAAGGAAAGAGACAGAAAGAAAGGAAGGAGACAGGAAGGAAGGAAGGAGACAGGAAGGAAGGAAGGAAGGAAGGAGATGGTTAGAAAAGTAGGAGACAGAAAGGAGGGAAGGAAAGAGACAGAAAGAAGGGAAGGAGACAGGAAGGAGGAAAGGAGACAGGAAGGAAGGAGACGGAAAGAAAGGAAGGAGACAGAAAGGAGGGAAGGAGACGGAAAGAAAAGTAGGAGACAGAAAGGAGGGAAGGAAAGACACAGAAAGGAAGGAAGGAGACAGGAAGGAGGGAAGGAAAGACAGAAAGGAAGGAAAGAGAATGAAAAGGAGGGAAGGAAAGACAGAAAGGAAGGAAAGAGACAAAGGATGGAAGGAGACGGAAAGGATCCTTCCTTTCCGTCTCCTTCCCTCCTTTCTGAGACAGAAAGAAAGGAAGGAGACAGGATGAAAGGAAGGAGACAGAAAGGAGGGAAGGAGACGGAAAGAAAGGAAGGAGACAGAAAGGAGGGAAGGAAAGAGACAGAAAGGAAGGAAAGAGACAGAAAGGATGGAAGGAGACGGAAAGGATCCTTCCTTTCCATCCTTTCTGAGACAGGATGAAAGGAAGGAGACAGAAAGGAAGGAAGGAGACAGGAAGGAAGGACGGAAGGAGATGGAAAGAAAGGAGACAGAAAGAAGGGAAGGGGACAGAAAGAAGGGAAGGAGACGGAAAGGAGGGAAGGAGACGGAAAGAAAGGAAGGAGACAGAAAGGAGGAAAGGAGACAGGAAGGATCCTTCCTTTCTGTCTCCTTCCATCCTTTCTGAGACAGAAAGAAAGGAAGGAGACAGAAAGAAGGGAAGAAGAAGGGAAGGAGACAGAAAGGAGGAAACGAGAAAGAAAGAAAGGAAGGAGATGGAAAGAAAAGTAGGAGACAGAAAGGAGGGAAGGAAAGACACAGAAAGGAAGGAAGGAAGGAGACAGGAAGGAGGGAAGGAAAGACAGAAAGGAAGGAAAGAGACAGAAAGGAGGGAAGGAAAGACAGAAAGGAAGGAAAGAGACAAAGGATGGAAGGAGACGGAAAGGATCCTTCCTTTCCGTCTCCTTCCCTCCTTTCTGAGACAGAAAGAAAGGAAGGAGACAGGATGAAAGGAAGGAGACAGAAAGGAGGGAAGGAGACGGAAAGAAAGGAAGGAGACAGAAAGGAGGGAAGGAAAGAGACAGAAAGGAAGGAAAGAGACAGAAAGGATGGAAGGAGACGGAAAGGATCCTTCCTTTCCATCCTTTCTGAGACAGGATGAAAGGAAGGAGACAGAAAGAAGGGAAGGAGACAGGAAGGAAGGACGGAAGGAGATGGAAAGAAAGGAGACAGAAAGAAGGGAAGGGGACAGAAAGAAGGGAAGGGGACAGAAAGAAAGGAAGGAGACGGAAAGGAGGGAAGGAGACGGAAAGAAAGGAAGGAGACAGAAAGGAGGAAAGGAGACAGGAAGGATCCTTCCTTTCTGTCTCCTTCCATCCTTTGAGACAGAAAGAAAGGAAGGAGACAGAAAGAAGGTAAGAAGAAGGGAAGGAGACAGGAAGGAGACAGAAAGGAGGAAACGAGAAAGAAAGAAAGGAAGGAGTTGGAAAGAAAGGAAGGAGACAGAAAGGAGGGAAGGAAAGACACAGAAAGGAAGGAAGGAAGGAGACAGGAAGGAGGGAAGGAAAGACAGAAAGGAAGGAAAGAGACAAAGGATGGAAGGAGACGGAAAGGATCCTTCCTTTCCGTCTCCTTCCCTCCTTTCTGAGACAGAAAGAAAGGAAGGAGACAGGATGAAAGGAAGGAGACAGAAAGGAGGGAAGGAGACGGAAAGAAAGGAAGGAGACAGAAAGGAGGGAAGGAAAGAGACAGAAAGGAAGGAAAGAGACAGAAAGGATGGAAGGAGACGGAAAGGATCCTTCCTTTCCATCCTTTCTGAGACAGGATGAAAGGAAGGAGACAGAAAGAAGGGAAGGAGACAGGAAGGAAGGACGGAAGGAGATGGAAAGAAAGGAGACAGAAGGGAAGGGGACAGAAAGAAGGGAAGGGGACAGAAAGAAAGGAAGGAAAGAGACAGGAAGAACAGGGGGAACACTGGGTACCGGTAACGAACGTTATCCAGCCCTGGTCATAACTGACTGAAATAAGCACCAATCAGAGGCCCAGAACATTCAGCACAGCAATCTATCAACTTCCTAGTTTTTTTAGTTTTCTCCACAGCAGCTTTGTGAACTTAACGATCTCCTCCCGCTAATTACAATGGTCTTTTTTTTTGGTTGAAGCATTCGCCAGCTAGATAAACACCGACTCAGCCAAAAGTCACTCCAAGCTAATCCAACGCCACACATTTAAACAACGGGACTCTGAGACGGGACTTCCTTGGAAAGATTCTTTGCATTTTTTTAGTACAAAACCCCAGCCAGGTGTTACACAAGAAGCAAAAGAATGGCCTAAACCAAATAGTAAAATGGTCAAGTAGGCTGACTGGTGAGTCCCAGCTGCACCCCACATCCCTGTCTGCTACAACCACTACAGCAGATAGCTATGGCTATCAAAGAAGATGGCCTACACCCAAAAAAATTGTTCATTCAATGTCAACAAAATATATGCAAATTTCGTGCGATTCCGCGTGTATAACAGAATTCCATTTTCATGTGTAGATTCCGCGATTCCGTCCGTGTTTTCCGCATCGTGGAAATCATAGGGCCCTACATGTTATGTGGTGGTCTACAAAGTTGCGTCTTACCGTGGATTTCCACAGGATGCAGAACGTCTGCGAACCGGCTCCGCTGCGGAACGGCTGCGTGCTCCGCCGTCCGTCAATACTAACCAGGTCCGGATTTGTTGCGTAACGGCTGCGGCCAGCCGACCACGAGATCTCGCGAATTGACGTATGTTTGCGCGATATAACAGGATGTAGTTTCTATAAACAGAACCACAAAACCAACAACAGTTAGTTTCCATCCAGAGGAGTAGAGGGGAAACTACTCTGAGCTGTGTTTTCAAGGTGTAGTGCAGGGAAATATGATCCGCCGTGAGCACGGTGTATTTTATTTTGAAAAGTAACCGGATGTTTTATTTTGTTTCTGTGCTCGACTTCCTGTCCCGCACTATCTGAATTGTGCTGAGTTGCTGCGGAGCTCTCCATCGTCCGGCAAAAATAGAAGCTCTGCGTATCTGCTCCGGAGGGCTGCAGACTGACGGAGCTGGGACGGAGTCGGGACGCAGACGTTCTGCAGTCAGTGGAAATACACACACTGACTTTAATGGAAACCTAATGACTCCGTCGACGTTCCGGAGACGTTCCGCAGACGTTCCGCATCCAGTGGAAATTGCCAGTTAGACTGTAAACCTAGTTTACCTACGGGTACCAATAAAGTAACCTGACCTAACCTAACCTACACCGAAGAACTTAAATCGCTCTCTGTCTTTGTATAAACACTCTTTGTCGCCCTGTAGGTTCTCCACAGCGAGGAGGAGGAGGAGGAGGTGGAGGAGGAGGAGGAGGAATGGGGCGGGGCAGAGGACGCAGAGACAACGAGCTGATTGGTCAGACGGTCCGCATCTCGCAGGGTCCTTACAAAGGTATGACGAGGAAACCTGAAAAGAAAACTTTTGTTGTTTCTGCATGTAAGTGACTGATGGGAACAACAATCTTTGACACTGGTCCAGTATTAAAGCAACAAGCTACAATGTAACGTTAACGGGCAATTGCGCACCTTCAAGTTACGCCCGCTAAAAGTTCAGTTTTTGCAGCTGACAGGCTCAGATTAATGTGCCACTTGCACGTTAGTGCATGTCAGCGCACGGGGCCACTACGTGACAAACCCTACGGAGCGTACCACGTGACAGATGTGTGCATATTTCGACAGAGTGACAGTGTACGTGAAGAAATAGTTAGACAACAAGACAGAACGAATCAAAGAAGAGAAAGAAAAGTTGTGTCCTGTTCTCTCTTTATTTATTTTATACTGTCCAACCAGTAGGACATGTCCTGTTCTGTAGACATGGTCCTTATTTATATATATTTATACTGTCCAACCAGTAGAACATGTCCTGTTCTGTAGACATGGTCCTTATTTATATATATTTATACTGTCCAACCAGTAGGACATGTCCTGTTCTGTAGACATGGTCCTTATTTATATATATTTATACTGTCCAACCAGTAGAACATGTCCTGTTCTGTAGACATGGTCCTTATTTATATATATTTATACTGTCCAACCAGTAGGACATGTCCTGTTCTGTAGACATGGTCCTTATTTATATATATTTATACTGTCCAACCAGTAGGACATGTCCTGTTCTGTAGACATGGTCCTTATTTATATATATTTATACTGTCCAACCAGTAGAACATGTCCTGTTCTGCAGACATGGTCCTTATTTATATATTTTATACTGTCCAACCAGTAGGACATGTCCTGTTCTGTAGACATGGTCCTTATTTATATATATTTATACTGTCCAACCAGTAGAACATGTCCTGTTCTGCAGACATGGTCCTTATTTATATATTTTATACTGTCCAACCAGTAGGACATGTCCTGTTCTGCAGACATGGTCCTTATTTATATATTTTATACTGTCCAACCAGTAGAACATGTCCTGTTCTGTAGACATGGTCCTTATTTATATATTTATACTGTCCAACCAGTAGGACATGTCCTGTTCTGTAGACATGGTCCTTATTTATATATATTTATACTGTCCAACCAGTAGGACATGTCCTGTTCTGCAGACATGGTCCTTATTTATATATATTTATACTGTCCAGCCAGTAGGACATGTCCTGTTCTGCAGACATGGTCCTTATTTATATATATTTATACTGTCCAACCAGTAGAACATGTCCTGTTCTGCAGACATGGTCCTTATTTATATATTTTATACTGTCCAACCAGTAGGACATGTCCTGTTCTGCAGACATGGTCCTTATTTATATATATTTATACTGTCCAACCAGTAGAACATGTCCTGTTCTGCAGACATGGTCCTTATTTATATATTTTATACTGTCCAACCAGTAGGACATGTCCTGTTCTGCAGACATGGTCCTTATTTATATATTTTATACTGTCCAACCAGTAGGACATGTCCTGTTCTGTAGACATGGTCCTTATTTATATATATTTATACTGTCCAACCAGTAGGACATGTCCTGTTCTGCAGACATGGTCCTTATTTATATATATTTATACTGTCCAACCAGTAGAACATGTCCTGTTCTGCAGACATGGTCCTTATTTATATATTCATGTTGGACCAGTCCAATATGACCGTCAGTTGAAATAAACCTTGTGTTGTAAGAAAACTTGTTTAATTTGTTATGAATCTGTTTTGATGCGTTTTCCCGTAACTTTTTGTAATTTTACACATGTTGACAAAATATCGAACTTAATATCGATATCGCAATGTTCATAATCGATATCGCAATATCACATTTTGTCTATATCGTGCATCCCTAATCATAGCTGCAAACTAGTCGCTTTTCGGCGAAAATCGCCATTTTGAATGGGAAAATGTCATCCAAAATAAATGCCTACGCTTCTCTCTGATGCTCCGAAAACGGACGTTAGAGGGAACTGAAACATGGCCGCACGGGACGCTAGTCAACACTACACTCGACAGCAGCTAACGTTAGCCTACCGTTAGCTAGCAGCAGGTAACGTTAGCCTACCGTTAGCTAGCAGCTGGAGTAAACACGGTTAAAATGCTGACAGCTAAACGGTGTAAAAGTGTGTCTGTATAGCTGCCGTTGTCTGAAAAACAACACAGATGTTGCGTTCACTTGAAATTCGCCTTGCCAGCCTCGTGCTGCGTTCAAAGTTGTTGTAAAATACCCTTTTCCCATCCAGTGGTTGTTTTTGTCGTTTAACAGGAATTTATTTTTATTAAATCATGAGAATCATGGGAATGATGTGTCACCTTTTTCAGCTCTTCTGAGTTTGCAGGTATGCCTAATGTCTGCCTACATTTCCCAGGTTACATCGGTGTGGTGAAGGACGCAACGGAGTCTACGGCCAGAGTAGAGCTGCACTCCACCTGTCAGACCATCTCCGTAGACAGACAGCGCTTAACCACCATGTAAGTCCTCAAAACCCCCCCACGAGTGAAGAAACACCTTAATGTTGAACCCTGGAACCAGACTAAGTTCCTAACCCTACGTTAATCTCGTCCTTCTCTCCAGGGGAGCGAAGAGACACAGTGGAATGACCTCCACCCACGGGCGTACTCCCATGTACGGCTCCCAGACGCCCATGTACGGTACCGGCTCCAGAACGCCCATGTACGGCTCTCAGACACCGATTCATGAAGGTAAGAGACTTTCTGGGCTCTATTCTAATGATCTAAGAGCACGGCGTGAAGCGCCTGGTGCAGGTGCGTTTAGGGCGTGTCCAAATCCACTTTTGGTAGTTTTGACGGCGGAAAAAAGGGTCCGTGCGCCGGGCGCATGGTTCAAAAGGGTTGGACTTAGTGTCTTCATTAATCAGAGGTGTGTTTTGGGCGTAACATGCAATCAACCAATCAGAGATCATCTCCCATTCCCTTTAAAAGCCAGGCGCGTTTGGACCTTGGAGCATTGCTGTTATGATGGAGGATTTGCACCGTAATATTTTTATTTGTAATCTTCTGTATGTGTGTGTGCTGCTGTGCGTCCCTGTGTGTGTAACAAGCATAGTGTGGCGCGCTGTGCACGAGCCTAGGAGCATTTTACTAATGCTCTGTTAAAATAACAATGAAATGCTGCGTTATTGACTTTAGACCAGGTTTTTGTTGGTCAATGGTGCCATCACTTCCCGCTGCCTCAAGATAGTAATACGCCCAGAATGCACCTGAACACACCTCCTTGTAAGACCAGCACGCCCAGAATGCACCTGAACACACCTCCCTATAAGACCAGCACGCCCAGAATGCACCTGAACACACCTCCCTGTAAGACCAGCACGCCCAGAATGCACCTGAACACACCTCCCTGTAAGACCAGCACGCCCAGAATGCACCTGAACACACCTCCCAGTGAATGCAGTGCAGGCTTTGCGCTGCACTGCGCCGGGTACAAGATAGGGCCCTAAAGTCTGGATTTCTGGAGTTTCCATCCATTTCCAGGATGAAGCCTGACGCACAGGATGTCCTCTCTCTGTGTTGCCGTTCGCAAAAGACTCCGAGCTAGCGAGCTACACGCTGAAAATTTGGACTGTGCAACAAGGCAGGTCTGCTCGGTTCTTTCAGGGAATGATTGTAAAGATTTACAAAGAATATGTGTAGGTCATGTCCTCTCTAATTGGGAGGTTTTGGGACTGATTGGTGGGATTGCTGTGGACGAAGTACACACTGAGATACACTGGTAAGAGATAATGAGGTGTAACCATGTATCAGCTAATTTAAATATCTCACGTTACTGTATTGGGTCAACAGTTAACTTCATTTAATGTTGTATGTGTTAGAGAGAGAGAGAGAGAGAGACAGAGACAGAGAGAGAGGTAGATAGATAGTCTCACTCACTTAATTTCTCTCTTGTGTTGTAATGTTTTTTTTGGGGGGATTTGTAAAAGTTTTTAAAAAAATGAGGCGTTAACATATTATCCGTGACTCCCATGTGACTGGAAATAATTGTCATGGTTTTTTGCCCAGCAGGAAGTCGTACGCCTCACTACGGCTCGCAGACCCCACTGCATGATGGGAGCAGGACGCCGGGTCAGAGTGGAGCCTGGGACCCCAGCAACCCCAACACACCTTCCAGGTAACACACACACAGACACACGCACACACACGCATAGACACACGCACACAGAGACACACGCACACAGAGACACACGCACACAGAGACACACGCACACAGAGACACACGCACACAGAGACACGTACACACACAGAGACACGTACACACACAGAGAGACACACGCACACAGAGACACACGCACGCATAGACACACGCACACAGAGACACGCGCACACAGAGACACGCGCACACAGAGACACGCGCACACAGAGACACACGCACACAGAGACACGCGCACACAGAGACACACGCACACAGAGACACACGCACACAGAGAGACACACAGACACACGCACACACATCGTATAGACACACGCACACAGAGACACACGCACACAGAGACACGTACACACACAGAGACACGTACACACACAGAGAGACACACGCACACAGAGACACACTCACACAGAGACACGTACACACACAGAGAGACACACGCACACAGAGACACGTACACACACAGAGACACACGCATAGACACACACACACAGAGACACGTACACACGCATAGACACACGCACACAGAGACACGTACACACACAGAGACACACGCACACAGAGACACACGCATAGACACACACACGCAGAGACACGCGCACACAGAGACACACGCACACAGAGACACACGCACACAGAGAGACACACAGACACACGCACACACACGTATAGACACACGCACACAGAGACACACGCACACAGAGAGACACACAGACACACGCACACACACGTATAGACACACACGCACACAGAGAGACAAACGTACACACACAGAGAGACACACGCACACACAGAGACACACGCACACAGAGACACGTACACACACAGAGACACACGCACACAGAGACACAAGCATAGACACACGCACACAGAGAGACACACGCACACAGAGACACACGCACACAGAGACACACGCACACAGAGACACACGCATAGACACACGCACACAGAGACACGCACACACACAGAGACACACGCACACAGAGAGACACACGCACACAGAGAGACACACGCACACAGAGAGACACACGCATAGACACACGCACACAGAGACACACGCACACAGAGACACGTACACACACAGAGAGACACACGCACAGACAAGCACGCACACACACACAGAGACACACACAGAGACACACGCACACATTTATTTCAAATAAGTGTCCTTTTTATGGTTTTATCTATTTTAATTGTTCTGCCTTCTCTCCAGGAATGAAGAGGAGTACGACTTTGGCTACGACGACGAGCCCTCCCCGTCCCCTCAGGGCTACGGGGGGACCCCCAACCCCCAGACCCCTGGTTACCCAGAAGTCCCCTCTCCGCAGGTCAACCCTCAGTACAACCCTCAGACGCCTGGCACGCCTGCTATGTGAGTACAAGCAGCGAGCTCTCTGCTCTTAGTGGCGCTCTCCACAGCAGAAACGCCATTTTTACCCTTTTTTGGCATAAATTGTATCCCTAGCTTCTGGCAGCTCTGAATGTCTGAATTCAGGCCTGCCTCATGTTTTTACAAATACGGTAAGATTCTGGTTATTAATGTGTTGACATATATTTGGAATAACGTTGAATCCCCAGGACACGTTTTACATGAGATGTTTCTCCTTTCCCACAGAAAAGATTTAGAGGTTAATATCAACAGAGAAGACTTTTAATCTGTGTGTGTGTGTGTGTGTGTGTGTGTGTGTGTGTGTGTGTGTGTGCGTGTGTGCGTGTGTGCGTGTGTGCGTGTGTGCGTGTGTGCGTGCGTGCGTGCGTGCGTGCGTGCGTGCGTGCGTGCGTGCGTGCGTGCGTGCGTCCGTCCGTGCGTCCGTGTGTGTGTGTCTGTCTGTCTGTTCGTGTGTCTGTCTCTGTGTGTGTGTGTTCGTGTCTGTCCGTGTGTCTGTGTGTGTGTGTGTCTGTGTGTGTCTCCGTGTCTGTCCATGTGTGTCTATCCGTGTGTGTGTGTGTGTGTGTGTGTGTGCAGGTATAACACGGAGCAGTATTCTCCCTATGCGGCCCCGTCCCCTCAGGGCTCCTACCAGCCCAGTCCGAGTCCCCAGAGCTACCACCAGGTGGCGCCCTCACCGGTCGGCTACCAGAACACACACTCTCCAGCCAGCTACCACCCGACACCTTCCCCCATGGCCTATCAGGTAGGAGCTACGGTCCTCGGGTCTCATTCTTACAGCCTGTAACGCTGCGGTGGCCAATCATGTAACCGGCGAGCGGACTAGTCTGTGTGTTTTGAGTCCCGCACAGGAAACATCACTGCCTCTATCTCTGCCACAAGAAAGTTTTAAAGTGCTCATATTATGCTTTCTGGCTTTCCCCCCTTTCCTTTATTGTGTTATATATCTTTTTTGTTCATGTTATAGGTTTACAAAGTGAAAAAGCCCAAAGTCCTCCCCAAAGGGACTTACCATCTCCAACAGAAAACACTGTTCACTAACTGCTCCAAACAGCTCTGTTGTAGTCCAGCCTTTACTTCAGAGACACACGTGGTCACTTTGGAACACACGTTATAATGCTCACCTAGCTGCTAGCATGGCACGCCCTCATACTCTGCTACTGACTGGCTAGTAGTCCTTACCTAGGTACTGTCAGGACACGCCCTCATACTCTGCTTCTGACTGGCTAGTAGTCCTTACCTAGCTACTGTCAGGACACGCCCTCATACTCTGCTCCTGACTGGCTAGTAGTCCTTACCTAGTTACTGTCAGCACGCCCTCATACTCTGCTTCTGACTGGCTAGTAGTCCTTACCTAGCTACTGTCAGGACACGCCCTCATACTCTGCTCCTGACTGGCTAGTAGTCCTTACCTAGCTACTGTCAGGACACGCCCTCATACTCTGCTTCTGACTGGCTAGTAGTCCTTACCTAGCTACTGTCAGGTCACACCCTCATACTCTGCTTCTGACTGGCTAGTAGTCCTTACCTAGCTACTGTCAGGACACGCCCTCATACTCTGCTTCTGACTGGCTAGTAGTCCTTACCTAGCTACTGTCAGGACACGCCCTCATACTCTGCTCCTGACTGGCTAGTAGTCCTTACCTAGTTACTGTCAGCACGCCCTCATACTCTGCTTCTGACTGGCTAGTAGTCCTTACCTAGCTACTGTCAGGACACGCCCTCATACTCTGCTTCTGACTGGCTAGTAGTCCTTACCTAGCTACTGTCAGGTCACACCCTCATACTCTGCTTTTGACTGCAGACATGAAAATCACTCACCTTTCAGCGAAATTTGCCGTTTTGAAACCAAAATAGGTGACCTACGTGAATCGTGTAGCTTTGATGAGAAAATGTTTAAGAGGGCGGGGTGTTAAGTACTCTGGCCTGGTGTCCGATTTCTGGCATATGACTATTTTAGAAAAATAAATAAATGAAAAAGTCTACATGGGATTTGTTTTGATGCGCTGGATTTAACCAATCATCGAACTTCCACCTACCAATGAAACGAATTCTAGCCAATCAGATGCAAAGTAGGGCGGCTCTTTGCCGAAATGTGAGAGTGCGGAGCCGGTGTGTTCTACGTGTTAACGCGGCTAGGAGCATGTAGATACAGGCAGCTTTAGTTGAGAAAGGAGTTAAAACAAATGGCCCTGGGCATGAATAGAGGACAAGAGGAAACAGGTGGAGATATATATTATATATTATATATTATATATGTCTATGGTGGAGACGGGAAGCTGTTTAGCACTTGGTGCCCGAAATTGAGGGAGCCAGGTGCTTCTGCAGCGCATGTTGAAGGAAGACACTGTACGGCAGCAGCGGTAAGAAAGTGCTGCTAGTCACAAAGCTTCGGTCCGTGCACTCTGTCATACGAGTACGTTACCGGCAACGACGGCTACCGCTGCGACTGCTCCTTCACTGACCGACCGTGTTTGTGATACAAACAATACGTGTGTGCACGTTCATAGAGCAACACGATTTGTCATTAACGATGGCCACTGTGTAAAAGCGATCTGAAGCCCAAACTGCCCTGACGCTGTCTGTTTGGAATTAGCATGGCAGGTATTTACGTCCCAGAGTTTAGACGTCTAGCTATATGAAAACATAAACAATGCAACGTTTTTAATAAATGTAAATAAAGCAGCTAATATCAACATGGACAAAATCATGAATGTACTAATTCTCTTTTTTGATGATGACCTGGCCAAAGTAGCAAAGTTTAGTTTTCACAATGATTCATTGTAGAATTATGATATTATTGCAATATGTAAATCCACATTGACTCTTTATTTAACATATGGTTGGAAGAAGTAAAAATTGAACCAAATACTTTTTAGTTTTTAAAAATTGACTTTTATTATTGTGTAATGTCAGAAGGACTTTAACTGTTTTGCCAGTCAAATTAACTTTAATGAGTGCATACTGAAATATTACACTGTTGGTTGGCAAAAAATGCATCTCAAAATGCATCATATTGATGCTTTAAAATATGGAATATTTAAAATTTTCTTCAGGGGGAGCATGCCCCCAGACCCCCCTAGAGGGGTAATATCATTCTCACCTTTTTCACCTGACCCGTTTTCATGCTTCTGACTGGCTAGTAGTCCTTACCTAGCTACTGTCAGGACACGCCCTCATACTCTGCTTCTGACTGGCTAGTAGTCCTTACCTAGCTACTGAGCATGTGCGACTGCCAACAAAGATGTTCCAGCAGTGAGAGGTCTCACTCTGTAGCTAAAACAGAGACCTGAACACAGGGTGAAAAGAGGAGCTGCAGCAATGTGCAGTACAACTAAAATATGGTGTTTTTTGAAAATTAAACCATGTAAACCTATTCTGATACAACCTCAAAATACAATTATGAACCTGAAGATGAGCATAATATGAGCACTTTAAAACACCAAGCAACAAACAATGAACTGCTTTGTAGTTGAGTTTGTAGGTAACAGCTGTTTCCTCAGTCCCTCCGTCTCTTTTCTGTGAAGTGACGCGGCCTTCAAGTGCGGTCGGAAACGTCGAGATCTATAAACAATCTGACAGAAAACAGTAATTGTGAAATATAAATTCTCCTTGTGCTATATAAAGAACAAAACAGGTCTCAGTGTTCACATGTCTAGAAAAAACCTGGAAAAGTTATGCAATTTCAAAAATGCTAATTCCAGGCCTGGAAACATAAAAAGACCCAGAACGTTTTGGAAAAGTCATGGAATTTGTTTTTTTAACCCAGCAGGCCAATAATAATGTGATTAATAAATGTATTTCACGTCATCCTATTATTTATATATATATATATATATATAGTATTATTAGTATATTATAAATCCCACTATGAATCACATACATTGTCATTGATTTTATTTGTTAAACCTCTGAGGGTAAACTTAAACACACATTTCTATTCTTGTTGTATAATGTCAACTGACATTTTCAGGAATACATAGTCATGGAAATTTGCCGAAAAGTATTGGTTTAAATGTGCATGAGCCCTGAGGTCTGGTATTTTGGCTTTGGTAGAGAGCACGCGGTCAGAAACCCAGCTGGACTCGTGGTCTTTTATATTTCTATGGAAATAATCAATTGAGCAATTGTTTATAAGTCTGTCAATAGCTTTCTGGTTTGGGCTTTTCCAGTGAATTTACAACATACCTTTTTGAGAAATCCAAGTATACAGCATCACACGGGTTTAGAAATCTTGATGTTCTGTCAAGAAGCAGTCCCAGCAGTCGGCCGAAGATGATTAAAGGCGGAGACAACGCAGCCGATTTCTTAGTAAGTAAGCGTGACTGTCGTTGCTTCCACAGGCCAGCCCCAGTCCCAGTCCGGTGGGCTACAGCCCCATGACGCCCGGCGCGCCCTCTCCGGGAGGCTACAACCCTCACACCCCGGGCTCCAACATCGAGCAGGGGGGCAGCGACTGGGTCACCCCCGACATCCTGGTCCGCGTCAAGGACTCCTTCATGGACCTGATGGGCCAGAACGGCGTCATACGGAGCGTCACGGTAACACACACACTCACACACACACACACACGGGACCCGACGGGTTCGGTCTTAATTTCTATAATTTTACACGGGCTCCGGCCGGGCTCGGCTCTGGGTTGATTGTTTTAAAGATTTTTTGGGCTTTTCCGCCTTTATTTGATAGCATGATATTACATCATAAGGGGAAAGGTTACCTCCCCTTTCTCTGCTTTGCCCGCCCAGAGAATTTGGCCCGCCCATGAGAGAGAGAGAGACATCATGGCTTGAAAACAAGCGAAGTTGGTTGGTCAAGGCCACACACACCCCCCCCTCTCTCCTCCTCAATAGCATTTAAAGCTACAGACACAGAAATGGCACATCCTAAGGAAAGCTCATTGTGGGACTGGCTCTAGTGGCTGTAATTCTGCACCAAGGCTGAATTTCGGGAAAGAGACTTCAGATACAGTATTAGAGGACCACTAAGGTCTATATAAAGAGACTTCAGATACAGTATTAGGGGACCACTAAGGTCTATATAAAAGAGACTTCAGATACAGTATTAGGGGACTACTAAGGTCTATATAAAGAGACTTCAGATACAGTATTAGGGGACCACTAAGGTCTATATAAAAGAGACTTCAGATACAGTATTAGGGGACCACTAAGGTCTATATAAAGAGACTTCAGATACAGTATTAGGGGACCACTAAGGCCTATATAAAAGAGACTTCAGATACAGTATTAGGGGACCACTAAGGTCTATATAAAGAGACTTCAGATACAGTATTAGGGGACCACTAAGGTCTGTATAAAGAGACTTCAGATACAGTATTAGGGGACCACTAAGGTCTATATAAAGAGACTTCAGATACAGTATTAGGGGACCACTAAGGTCTATATAAAGAGACTTCAGATACAGTATTAGGGGACCACTAAGGTCTATATAAAGAGACTTCAGATACAGTATTAGGGGACCACTAAGGTCTATATAAAGAGACTTCAGATACAGTATTAGGGGACCACTAAGGTCTATATAAAAGCATCCAAAATGCAGCATGTCATAGGACCTTTAAAAGTGACACCGCCCACCCAGAGGTTTCCTCCTAAAAGGGAGTTTTTCCTCGCCACCTGAGATGCTCGAGTAAATAAAGCCGTAATTATCAAAACTGCTTGCAACAAATAGTGTTAATATTTAAATACTCCTGTCAGTGCAGATCACCGAAGAGTCAGACACAGCCAGACTCGTATTTAAGTTTACGTTCTGCTTGTTCAACGGTGGTTTGGTAAATTGGCGAGGATTTAAATCACTCTTTTTATTCTCAAGTCTTATCATTTTGGCGCTGGTGAGGCACCAACAATTCCTCTATTCGGGGAAAAAACCCTGGCACCACGTCTGTGTGTTCTGGGTTTGGCTCGAGTTGTAACTCAGAGGAGGAGTGAGATGATTGATGCAGTTTGTGGCAAAATATTGCTTTTTAAAACCCAATAGCCTCCGTGAGCGATACCGTTCCCTTTCATCTCACGCTGCATCTTTTTTCCATCATCTCTCCCGCCTCACAGTCTGAAAACATCCATCTGCTGCTGCACACAGAAGTGAGAAGATATACGGGTGATCTAACCCTGGAACCGTTAAATCCAGTGCCAAAATGCGGCTCCAGTCGCCTTACTGAGTGTGTTTTCTCATCACAGTTTCGAAAGCAGCGGGACTGAAATTATTTTTGGCTCCCGAGAAGCCTGGTAAAAGTTGATCTAATGTAGTTTTTAAGAGAAAGCGAGCCGCAGCTAAAAACGTCTCCATATTCTCCACTCGCCAAGAGCCTTCGCATAATAGTTCATCTGCAATTCAAATGTTAGAAAAGCAAAAAGCTCAGCTTGAAGTCTCAGAGCGGTTTAACTGGGCGACTAAAGGTTGAAGATGTAATGAGGCGACGTGGCAGCATGGAAGCAGCTGCAGCGAGAACATGATCAGAAATGTTATTGCGTGTTTAAAATTTGGCCTTCCGAGTGTTCAGACTGACGTGTGAAGGCCTCAAGTGTCCGTTATCATAACATCTGTCCCAAACACACTGTGGTTTTCATCTGGTTCAGCTTCTCGTCTGGAACTGAAAGGAAATACCTTTCTGATAATCCCGGCAGTATTTCATAGAGCCCGTCCAATATCATCATCTGACATTCACCCGAATTCTGGAAAAGGACCCTTTGGAGATAAATCCTGTTTTTGGTTAGCCTAGGTAGGCTGGGCGATATAGACGAAATCTAACATCATGATATTCTTGACCAAATACCTCGACGTCGATACCGCGCCGATATTGTAGGGTTGACTATTGGTGCAAAAGCACCACTTTAAATCTTGTGCTTACCAAAAATGTGCTCATAAGTTTCTTGGAAATGAGTAATTAAGCATGAATAAGCATAAAAAATGACTTATCAACCAAAGAAATCTTAGTCGACTAAGACCAAAACGACCGATTAGTCGACTAATCGACTAAGAGGTGGCAGCCCTAATTTCTTTACTGTAATGCAGCCTTTAAAACCAGGAATAGACACCACTTATGTCATATTACGATGACTGAGATGATATCTAGTCTCATATCACGATATCGATATAACATCGATATATACCCTAGAAATCCAGACGCACCCTAGCGGCAGCAAATGTAATTTGCAGCCAGGGTCAGTCTAGCAACTCGTCGGTGGGCGGGGCTTAACATAATGACGGCAGAGTTACGACGGTTCCGCGTGAATTCCGTAGACGGTATATATATAACGGACCAACAGATCTCGTGTCTCTGGACGGAGACCAGTGAAGGATATTAGAAGAACTTTTCCGGTGATGGCTGAGCGTTACTGAGCAGCCTCCAACTGAGAGAGACGACGTAGATGTGACGTGAGCAACCTGTCTGAAAGTTGGAAGTCTTCTGGTAGCTGTGCCAAGAGAAATCTCAATCATTCCCAATCTAGCAGAGACAGAGAGCGTAGGTATATGTAAGGAGATAACATAGGCACAGGCTAATTATTGATCACTAAAATGCTAGTTAACATTAAAGTAAAGTTATTCTCTGTCAAAGTGACGTCAAAATGAATGGCAGTCAATGGGATGCTAACGGGAGGTGATGACTTGTTAGCTTACCCCCTTGGTGAATTCCCTGCTACTTGAAAACAAAGATGATGGCTGCTGCTGCTGGCGAACAGCGGTCTTTGGAATCCAAAAACTAGCCTGACAAGCCAGAACCAACATCTGGATGTTGGTTCTGGCTTGTCAGGCTAGTTTTTGGAGGCTCCTCTGAGATAAAAACAAAAAGAAAACGAGGAGTTCATCGCCCTATGGCTGCACAACAAACCCGCAACACATCGCCAAACACGCCTTTTTTGTTGTTTATTTTTACTCCCCAACTTGCACATTAAGTTTATATCTATTGAAACAGTTGTACATTTTATTTCCAAATTGTATATATTTTAAATATTGCTTGTGGAGTATTCTATTATTATTTAATGTATATTATTTCCTATTAGTTAATGTTTACTCTGTATGTGTGCTGTGTGTCTGATATTTTTACTGCTGCAACACCGTTATTTCCCATTTTTGGGATGAATAAAAATCTATCTATCTATCTATCTATCTACCTGTTTATCTACCTGTCTGTCTGTCTATCTATCTATCTATCTATCTATCTATTAGGGGTGTGCCAAAAAATCGATTCACAGAAGAATCTAGATTCTCATTTGCAACGATTCAGAATCGATCTGAAATGTCCAAGAATCGATTTAATAAATAAATAAAATCAGCTGGCTGTTCGCCTCCATTTTTGTAACTAGCCTATCCGGGACGTCCGGACGTCACCACGCAGCCGGTTTTTGAACGTGAGCGGTAAATCACTAGAACAAAGAGGAAGCAAATATGGATGAGAGGGAGATCCAACCAGCCCCGTCTTCACTTAAAGCTAAAGTTTGGCGTAATTCCGGTTTTTAACGAATGCCTGGAAGCACTGCGCTGGACATGACACACACAGTGTGCAAGCTTTGCAAAACGAAGACCAAGTACTTCGGCAGCACAACAAATGCGCGGGCTCATATTAATAGGCATCACCCGGAGCTCAGCGACACAGAGCAGCCGCCAGCTGCAGACCAACGCACACTGCAGTGCTTCACGAAACTTCCTGCCAACTCCGAGAGGGCAAAAAAAATAACTCGGTCTGTCGCCTGCTTCATCGCCAAAGACCTAAGGCCTTACAGTGTGGTGGAGAACGAGGGGTTCGTCTGCATGTTACAGACAGCAGAGCCGAGGTCCACCATACCGTCCCGCAAGTTTTTCACTGAGACAGCTGTGCCACAGCTTTACAATGAGACTAAAAGAAAGGTCGCCAGTGCCCTAACCGAAACGACCAGAGTGGCACTAACATGTGAACATTTCAGAGACAGGTAGCTTAGGGGTACTATTTTTCATTTTGAAAGAAGCACTTTATTTTCATAACTTGTTATTCTTTAAGTTACTGAGTCTGACTGAGAAATATAGATGTTTTTTTGTCTTCACCGGTTATGTTCTACATGATATTTGTGGTAAACTGCAACTTTCCTGGGAAATGCATCTATTTTCAACCATTTTGTATTATGAAGAAGCACTTTATTTTTGTTCCAACTTATTTTATAGCTAGCTACTAATGAGTAGCAATTGAGAACCAGACAATGTTTTTGATAAAAGGCACTTCCCTGAGAATTGAACTTAATAAATGTGAAAAAGACACTTTATTGTCTCCGTTTATCATTCTGTATAGCAAAGCAGATGAGAGTAGATCATGATCAGAAACCCGATTAGAAATCATTATGGATAAAATCGAATCGTTTTCAATCGAAAATCTTTTTGAATCGAAAATCGATTTTGAATCGAATCGTGGCCTCAAGAATCGGAATCGAATTGAATCGTGAGATGGTAAAAGATTCCCACTCCTACTATCTATCTGTCTGTCTGTCTGTCTGTCTGCCTACCTGTCTATCTATCTATCTACCTACCTATCTATCTATCTACCTACCTGTCTATCTGTCTATCTATCTATCTACCTGTCTATCTACCCACCCACCTATTCCGTCTTTTTTGTGGCTTTCTCGGTTGTCGGGTTTTGTCGCTTTTTTCACACTTTGTCGCATTGGTGTCCTACAAAAGTCAGCAGAATAACGTGCGCGATTGTGCTTTAATGTTGCGTGATACGTTTGTGGCGTGATTGACGGGTCTGTGTGGTGTCTTCCTGTAGGGCGGGATGTGTTCGGTGTTCATGCAGGAGTCAGAGAAGGTGGTCAGCATCAGCAGCGATCACCTGGAGCCCATCACTCCCACCAAGAACAACAAGGTCTGTCTGTCTGTCTGTCTGTATCTATATATATATATATATATATATATATATATCTGTCTGTCTCTGCAGGGTTCAAAATTAGCCTTTTCCTCCTCCAGCCAAACGTCTAGTGAATGTTGTTTTTTTTGGCCGAGTTAGTGAAGGAAATCTACCGTAATGTTGCATGCCGACCTCTTGTCTCCTCGGAGGCAGGAGAGACCGGTATGCACACACACTCTCTCTCTGTGCGTGTGTGTGTGTGTGTGTGTGTCAGTAAAGCCTTGTGTGATCGTGCTGACTGTTGGCTGTTCCCGTGCGTCCAGGTGAAGGTGATCCTGGGCGAGGACCGCGAGGCCACGGGCATCCTGCTGAGCATCGACGGAGACGACGGCATCGTCCGCATGGAGCTGGACGACCAGCTCAAGATCCTCAACCTGAGGTTCCTGGGACGCCTGGAGCACTGAGAGACACTCACTCACACACACATAGAGACAGACAGAGAGACACACTCACACACACACACTGAGAGACACGCACGCACGCACACACACACACACACACACACACACACACACACACACACACACACACACACACATACACATAAACACAGACAGACAGAGACACTCACACACACATAGAGAGACACACACACACAGACAGAGACACACACACTCAGAGAGACAGACACACACACACACACACACACATACATAGAGACAGAGACACACACACACACACATAGAGAGAGATAGACAGAGACACACACACCCTGACTGTAGACTGAGACTGTAGTGAGAATAGTGTTGGCTGTGTTGTCACACACACACAAACAAAGACAGACGTGGGGAATTTTTTTGGTTTAAGAGCCAAAACCACCCACACAGCAGATTATTACGTCCCACAGCCTACAGCCTACAGGCTACAGCCTACATCCTACTGGCTACAGCCTACATCCTACTGGCTACAGCCTACATCCTACTGGCTACAGCCTACAGGCTACAGCCTACAGGCTACAGCCTACATCCTACTGGCTACAGCCTACATCCTACTGGCTACAGGCTACAGCCTACAGGTCACAGCCTACAGGCTACAGCCTACAGGCTACAGCCTACAGGTCACAGCCTACAGGTCACAGCCTACATCCTACTGGCTACAGCCTACATCCTACTGGCTACAGCCTACAGCCTACATCCTACAGGCTACAGCCTACAGGTCACAGCCTACAGGCTACAGCCTACATGTCACAGCCTACAGGCTACAGCCTACAGGTCACAGCCTACAGCCTACAGGTCACAGCCTACAGGCTACAGCCTACAGGCTACAGCCTACAGGCTACAGGCCACAGCCTACAGGCTACAGCCTACAGGCTACATCCTACAGCCTACATCCTACTGCCTACAGGCCACAGCCTACAGGCCACAGCCTACATCCTACAGCCTGCATCCTACATCCTACAGGCTACATCCTACAGCCTACATCCTACTGGCTACAGCCTACAGGCTACATCCTACAGCCTACATCCTACAGGCCACAGCCTACTGGCTACAGCCTACAGGCTACAGCCTACATCCTACTGGCTACATCCTACAGGCTACATCCTACAGCCTACATCCTACAGGCCACAGCCTACTGGCTACAGCCTACAGGCTACAGCATACATCCTACAGCCTGCATCCTACAGCCTGCATCCTACAGCCTACAGGCTACAGCATACATCCTACTGGCTACAGCGAAGACCTTTCAGACGGAGGAGGAATCATGTTAAAGACACGTGTTTGACCCTAATTCCCTCTGGGAGTGAATCTCTGAGTGTGCCAGCTTCATTTCTGTCTCTCCCTCCCTCCCTCTCTCTCTCTCTCTCTCTCTCTCTCTCTCTCTCTCTCTCTCTCTCTCTCTCTCTCTCCCCCCCCGGCGTTTTTATTTTTTTATTTTTCGTTAGCTTTGCTGTATTCTGACTAGTGGTCTGAATCTGTTTTTAGTGCTATTTGAATGTTTTGTCAGTGCTTTTTTGGTTTCTTGGTGAAGGAAAAAAGTGTAACATGTCAATAAACTGTGACCCAGTTGATCACTTGGTTTCTACACGTTGGTTTGTCGTGTCTTCTCTTCCTCCCGCTGTACAAAAGTGAAGCTAAAATCTCCCGGATTCGGGCGCTGCCATCTTGTAGTGTTGGAGCCAGTGGAGTATCCAAGTCCCGCCCACACACCCTGCCCGACCAATCACAGGGAGTCAATCCCAGCTGTCAATCATGACGTTTCAGCCCGTTTTTTTAAGCATCAAATAACTAAGAAAAACCAAACTCATGAGAAAAATTAACACTTTGGGACCACTTTTTCGTGGTCAATCGCTGAAATGATTCCTCGAGAAAGTGTCCAAAGTTTGGAATCAGTTCAACCGTAATTAAAACGAAAACTCCTGTAAACCTTCTACCAAAAACAAAGACAAGAAAATACGTAGCGGAGACCACGGTCTGATCTAAAGAGCCGACTTGTTGACCATCCCTTTGGAAATTTTCTCTCACTCTCTCTTCACAGAGAAACATTTGATCAACAATCTACTAGCATTTAAGTGTAACAGAGCTGTGTGACATTGTAATCAATGAGGTTCCTGGGACGCCTGGAGCACTGAGAGACACACTGAGAGACACGCACGCACACACACACATACACATAAACACAGACAGACAGAGACACTCACACACACAGAGAGACACACACACACAGACAGAGACACACACACACTCAGAGAGACAGACACACACACACACACACATACATAGAGACAGAGACACACACACACACACACATAGAGAGAGATAGACAGAGACACACACACCCTGACTGTAGACTGAGACTGTAGTGAGAATAGTGTTGGCTGTGTTGTCACACACACACAAACAAAGACAGACGTGGGGAATTTTTTTGGTTTAAGAGCCAAAACCACCCACACAGCAGATTATTACGTCCCACAGCCTACAGGCTACAGCCTACATCCTACAGGCTACAGCCTACATCCTACTGGCTACAGCCTACATCCTACTGGCTACAGCCTACAGGCTACAGCCTACATCCTACTGGCTACAGCCTACATCCTACTGGCTACAGCCTACAGGTCACAGCCTACAGGCTACAGCCTACAGGTCACAGCCTACAGGCTACAGCCTACAGGTCACAGCCTACAGGCTACAGCCTACAGGCTACAGGTCACAGCCTACAGCCTACAGGCTACAGCCTACAGGTCACAGCCTACAGGCTACAGCCTACAGGTCACAGCCTACAGGCTACAGCCTACAGGTCACAGCCTACAGGCTACAGCCTACAGGCTACATCCTACATCCTACAGCCTACAGGCTACAGCCTACAGGCTACATCCTACAGCCTACAGCCTACAGGCTACAGCCTACAGGCCACAGCCTACAGGCCACAGCCTACATCCTACAGCCTGCATCCTACAGGCTACATCCTACAGCCTACATCCTACTGGCTACAGCCTACTGGCTACAGCCTACATCCTACTGGCTACATCCTACAGGCTACATCCTACAGCCTACATCCTACAGGCCACAGCCTACAGGCTACAGCCTACAGGCTACAGGCTACAGCGAAGACCTTTCAGACGGAGGAGGAATCATGTTAAAGACACGTGTTTGACCCTAATTCCCTCTGGGAGTGAATCTCTGAGTGTGCCAGCTTCATTTCTGTCTCTCCCTCCCTCCCTCTCTCTCTCTCTCTCTCTCTCTCTCTCTCTCTCTCTCTCTCTCTCTCTCTCTCTCTCCCCCCCCGGCGTTTTTATTTTTTTATTTTTCGTTAGCTTTGCTGTATTCTGACTAGTGGTCTGAATCTGTTTTTAGTGCTATTTGAATGTTTTGTCAGTGCTTTTTTGGTTTCTTGGTGAAGGAAAAAAGTGTAACATGTCAATAAACTGTGACCCAGTTGATCACTTGGTTTCTACACGTTGGTTTGTCGTGTCTTCTCTTCCTCCCGCTGTACAAAAGTGAAGCTAAAATCTCCCGGATTCGGGCGCTGCCATCTTGTAGTGTTGGAGCCAGTGGAGTATCCAAGTCCCGCCCACACACCCTGCCCGACCAATCACAGGGAGTCAATCCCAGCTGTCAATCATGACGTTTCAGCCCGTTTTTTTTAAGCATCAAATAACTAAGAAAAACCAAACTCATGAGAAAAATGAACACTTGGGGACCACTTTTTCGTGGTCAATCGCTGAAATGATTCCTCGAGAAAGTGTCCAAAGTTTGGAATCAGTTCAACCGTAATTAAAACGAAAACTCCTGTAAACCTTCTACCAAAAACAAAGACAAGAAAATACGTAGTGGAGACCACGGTCTGATCTAAAGAGCCGACTTGTTGACCATCCCTTTGGAAATTTTCTCTCACTCTCTCTTCACAGAGAAACATTTGATCAACAATCTACTAGCATTTAAGTGTAACAGAGCTGTGTGACATTGTAATCAAATGTATAAATGAAAATAGGTTGAGTATAACTAATATTTACATATAGGCCTATATACAGATTGAAACTTGTAGTTCTTAAAGTTAAGTTGCACAACTTAAAGGTCCTATGAAATGCTTATTTATGGATGCTTTTATATAGACCTTATACTGTATCTGAAGTCTCTTTATATAGACCTTAGTGGTCCCCTAATACTGTATCTGAAGTCTCTTATTTATTTTTCTTTGTATGTATGTTCAGACCTTTAGAGACCAGTCCCTCCAGAAAAACGCGATTATGCGATCTCATAATTCAATGCATAATCAGCCAAAGTCTGCATATTTATGCGGGGGGCTGCATTTTTCAAATACGTTGCACTTTCGCCTCATAAATTGCAGATTTCAGTGCAAAATATGCGGGGCTTGCATGATTTCATAATCCCCGCATTTTCGTTGCAAAAAAGTCACACATATCTTAGCAGAAAGTTGAAAAATGTTGCGTTTACTTCACACAAGAGCAGCCGTTTTCCCCTGTTGCCATGGGAACGTTATGAAGTGGCGTAATTACGTGATGTTAACATCATCGAAAAGCTGCAAACCCCGCGATGAAGCCACGATGAAACCGCAGTTTTTGCAAGTTCCCGCAATTTCATCGCATAAAATTGCATAAATATCCCGCATATTCCATCGCATTTTTTTAACAAAACGTGCCGCATAATCAAGGATTTTTTGCCTGCAACAATCACAAAAAAAACTGAAAAAGCGTTTTTCCGGAAGGACTGATTAGTGACGTATCAAGGTAACTTTGGTAATGTTCAGACCTTTAGAGATAAATAAGTGCAAGATGTGACCCTTGTTTGTGGCCGTAGTCACATGTTGAGTCAGCCCATAATTATCGAAGATACCGTACACTTCCCTTGTACCTCTATCCTCAGGGTTGTCGACATGAATGTTGAAATCACCAGCAACAATTACAGTCAGTCAACGCAGATCATAGACAGCAGTTCAGCAAAGTCATCAAAAAAGGCTGCACAGTCCTTAGGTGGTCTGTAGATATTTAGAAGTATAGCTCTAGCAGTGGACCTTAGCTGCAGAGCCACATACTCAAAGGAAGCAAAAATGTCCAACGGATATTTGCGTACATAGGAATGAGTTTATGAACGAAATAGTGACCCCACCTCCTCTCTTATTGACTCTATTCTCATTCACAAAACTGAAGCCAGGGGGGGCTGTAGTGGAAGTTTTCGATGCAGCAGGTGTAGAGTTTTAAAAACATAGAATAGTGAAACAAAATAAGGACAGTCGAAGACTAAACCAAGTTAGGTTTTTGTATTTTATTATAAACTTGCACGTTTACAGGAAGCACACAGGTTCACAGAAGGCACATCAGCTCAAGTGTGAAAAAGTCTCTTCGACTGGTTGATCAAGCTTATAATCACTGAGCTTATAAACACTCACCTAAAGGATTATTAGGAACATCTGTTCAATTTTTCGTTAATGCAATTATCTAATCAACCAATCACATGGCAGCTGCTTCAATGCATTTAGGGGTGTGGTCCTGGTCTAGACAATCTCCTGAAGACAATCTCCTGAACTCCAAACTGAATGTCAGAATGGGAAAGAAAGGTGATCTAAGCAACTTTGAGCGTGGGATGGTTGTTGGTGCCAGATGGGCTGGTTTGAGTATTTTCCAATCTGCTCAGTTACTGGGATTTTCATGCACAGCCATTTCTAGGGTTTACAAAGAATGGTCTGAAAAAGGAAAAACATCCAGTATGCTGCAGTCCTGGGGGGCGAAAATGCCTCGTTGATGCTAGAGGTCAGAGGAGAATGGGCCGACTGATTCCAGCTGATAGAAGATCAACTTTGACTCAAATAACCACACGTTACAACCGAGGTATGCAGCAAAGCATTTGTGAAGCCACAACACGCACAACCTTGAGGCGGATGGGCTACACCAGCAGAAGACCCCACCGGGTACCACTCATCTCCACTAAAAATAGGAAAATGAGGCTACAATTTGCACCAGCTCACCAAAATTGGACCTTTCAAGACTAGAAAAATGTTGCCTGGTCTGATGAGTCTCGATTTCTGTTGAGACATTCAGATGGTAGAGTCAGAATTTGGCGTAAACAGAATGAGAACATGGATCCATCATGCCTTGTTACCACTGGGCAGGCTGGTGGTGGTGGTGGTGGTGGTGGTGGTGTAATGGTGTCGGAGATGTTTTCTTGGCACACTTTAGGCCCTTTAGTACCAACTGGGCATCGTTTAAATGCCACAGCCTACCTGAGCATTGTTTCTGACCATGTCCATCCCTTTATGACCACCATGTACCCATCCTCTGAAGGCTACTTCCAGCAGGATAATGCACCATGTCACAAAGCTCCAATCATTTCAAATTGGTTTCTTGAACTTGACGATGAGTTCACCGTACTAAAATGACCCCTGTAAAATGTAGCTGTTTTGTGGACTAGTGGAGTTTGTTGTAGAGGAGGAGGAGGTTATGCAAGAGTGCATCTGGGAATTGTGTCTGAGCATGTGTATTTGGGATGTGAACAGTCATTCGTCTGTGTTTGCAGGGCATGCTGCATATTTGCGCAGAGCATCTGGCTGCCCCGTGCGTTAGGATGAATCCCATCCCTGCTAAACAGAGAGCCACGCTCCCAAAACAGATTAAAATTGTCAATCAACCCTATTTTGTGAAGGCTGCAGGTAATCTGAAGCCGGGTGTTGAGGCCAAGAAGTCTGCTAAAAAGGTCTTTCCCGCGACCTAGAGAGGGAAGTGGGCCCGAAATAAAAACCGACTTCCCAGTGCTCTTTAAAACATCAATGAGAATGTTAAAATCTCGCTTTGTGCGTTCACTTTCACGGTATGACGTGTCATTGTGTCCACAGCGGACCACGATGCGCTTGATTGATGTTGGAAATGAGGGTGTCAGGTCCACAACTTTAGCCAGGTTGTCTGCTTCCTCGGCTCCTGGAAGGCAGTGTGTGATAGCGTTAAGGAATCGCATGCGTCGGGAGAATGAGTCGCCGATAATTATTGTGGTTGGGAGGGGGAATAATGGGCGAGGAGCGGAGGATTGTGAATGGCCGGTGACAGGAAGAACAGTCAGCAGCAGGTTCAGATGGACAAGGAAAGGAAGAATGCTTCCTCGGTAGGGGAGATGGTCCTTGGGGTACGTTGGTGTTCGAACGGTCCAGGCAGCGGCGGCCACCAGATCGTTTGATCACCGCATCCCTTAGAAGCTTTCGACGGGAGGCAGCAGTCCTCTCCCGTGATGACAGCTCGTCAGCCGGCTCTGGAGACGCCAAATCGCAGGGAACAGCAGCACCTGACACCGGGGGGGGGGCGGTCATAAACTGTATATATAATGGACCAACAGATCCCATGTCTCTGGACGGAGACTACTGAGCAGCCTCCAACTGAGAGAGACGACGTAGATGTGACGTGAGCAACCTGTCTGAAAGTTGGAAGTCTTCTGGTAGCTGTGCCAAGAGAAATCTCAATCATTCCCAATCTAGCAGAGACGGAGAGCGTAGGTATATGTAAGGAGATAACATAGACACAGGCTAATTATTGCTAACGCGTAGCTCCTACGGCGCCATTTTGATGCTACCAAGCCATCACCCCCCGTTAGCATCCCATTGACTGCCATTCATTTTGACGTCACTTTGACAGAGAATAACTTTACATCTGAAGAGTTTAAAGACTCTATTTGTCCGTTGTTTATTTCTAAAGAAACACGACAATGTATAAAAGGCTCCATTACCTTGTATCTCA
>NC_050177.1:30358254-30365754 GCF_008315115.2 Sander lucioperca
AGGGATCATTACGTCCCAGGCCTCCTAAGATGATCCATGTGTGGTTTTGTAACGGTTGATTAGCCTCACTTGGATCTAAGTAGCTAAAGAGCTAAGTGGGACAGTCCCAATGTGATGCTCTCTCCTCCCTCTCGGTAGCTTAATTCAGTGGATTGGCTTTAAGCAGTTATGGAGCTAAACAGAAGCAGTTCTCAGACGATTCCGAGTTGATTGCGGAGCTGCAGAGGATTAGCTGATGGCGTCTGATGACAGATGCATCTCTCGGGCTTCGGCGAGTGCGTTCTGCACGCTTCGCTGAGCTAAGACCGCTAAGGCTCATTGGGTGCAGGAGCTATGATAGCATTAGCATCGCCGTCTTGCTCTGCAGGCAGAGGCGAAACGATTGGCTGAGTTAACACTCCGTGGAGCTGTAGGCGGTTAAAGTACAACTCTGTGTAAAGGACACACAAGTAAAGACAAGACATATTTGGGCTTTTGGTTTGTTGTTGACAAAATGCAAAAGCAAGAGCACATTCACATCAAGTCTAATTCTTACAAAGATATGAATAAAATACACACACGAAATAATACAAACAATAAAATAACAGAAACATTACATAACTTGAGTAGATATGTTAGTTCTATGAGAAAAAGTACAACATTAGGAGATTAATTAGCATATTTCTGCTTGTGAATGTAACATTTGGCATATGCAATGATGAAATTAAGTAAATACTCACGAGCACCATTTCCTGAATGATCATAGAAACAGACAGAATATGTTTAAAGTTAAAGCTATAGTGCGTAGTGCGTTTGGGCTTGGCAGTAGCTCAGTCCGTAGGGACTTGGGTTGGGAACTGGAGGGGCGCTGGTTCAAGTCCCAGTACGGACCAAAGTACAGAGTGTGGATTGGTAGCTGGAGAGATGCCAGCTCACCTCCTGGGCACTGCCAGGTGCTCTTGAGCAAGGCACCGTACCCCCCCAACCGCTCAGGGCGCTGGTCCAGCACTGGCAGCCCACTCACTCTGACATCTCTCCATTAGTGCATGAATAGGTCCTGAGCATGTGTGTGTATTTCAGGCCTGTGTGTAGTGATTTCTAACAGAGTGTAAATTGTAATTTCCCCACTGGGGATCAATAAACAGTATAAATTAAAATTATTAGTTTCTGTCGCCCCCAAGAGGAATTATAAGTAATGACAACAAAACTGTCGGCGCGTCCACATGATACAAGCCTTCTGTGATCGTCCCCCCTCCTCCTCCAAACAGCTGCTAGTAGCCAAGGAGGACACGGAGGATTAAAAACACATGACGGACACTTCAGGAGACGTCATTATCTTCTTGAGTTTCTATGCGGGAAAGTTGCCGGACGCCACAATCTTCTGAACATAGTCACACTGAGAAATCCAGAGAGAGTTGAGCTGATAGTCTTCATTGGCTTTGTAGCAACTCATTTGGTAATGGCTTGAATGTAACGGACGTTCATTAATATCAAAAAGTTACGCACTAAAGCTTTAAAGGAGTAGACAAAGTTGGTGAGTTACTTTTACCTTAAAGCGTAACTCTCGCCAAAATGCAACCTAGGGTCTTTTTGTGAATGTACCCGAGTCAAACTTTCATTTAAAAGCATATTTAGGACGGAATCGCCACTTTTAAGATGTACCGTATTCTCGTTTTTGGGTCAAATGGCCTTCTGAATGGGAGTGCTAATATAAAATAGCTATTTTTAAAACACTAATGGCGCTTTTCCATTACATGGTACCAGCTCGACTCGCCTCGACTCTACTCGCCTTTTTTGGTTTTCCATTAAGAAAAAAAGCCCCTGGTACCTGCTAACAGGTACTATTTTTAGTACCACCTCAGTCGAGGTACCCAGCGAGCTGAGGCGAGCCGAAAAGGTGACGTGAAAGCGACAGACGGGGGTGTCCTGAACAAACCCGCTATTTTTAAACAGTTTAGCCAGCTGTGTTTTTTTTTGCTGCCTCCAGCTTCTTCTGAAACTAAATGTGTCTTCTGGCAACAACACACACCTTCGACGTTCTGTGTGTGTGTCGCGTTAGGTCACGGCAGTTTACTGCGGCGCCGCTTGTTTTACAGTTCTGCGGAGGCTCCAGCAGAGCTTTCGCCGTAGCCTAACTACACACACACATGGCCGGCTCGACGCACACACCAGCGCACAAGTAAACATCAGGCCACTTTTACATAGGCTACACAGGCTACATAGGCTACATAGGCTACATAGGCTATAGCTACGGCGAAAGCTCTGCGAGGAGCCTCCACAGAACTGTAAAACAAACTCAAGTGGCCTAATGTTTATACTTGTGCGCTGGTGTGTGCATTGATACGGCATAACGACCAGCCACGCTGAGGCGGTACTAAAATCTGCAATGGAAAACGGACGCACAGTGTGTATGTCGAGCAGGTACCATGTAACGGAAAAACGCCATAAGAAGGCTCGACACAACATGAGACTTTGCTCCAAGTATCACCAGGGGCTCTACACCTTAACGAAAGCATTGACAACATTGTTAGTGTACCCAGAGTTTACTAAAAAAGAAAGGTTTTGAGCAACTCACGTTAGCTGTTGTTGTTTACGCTATCCGCCATTTTCCCCAGTCAAAAATAGGCGATCTCTGAATGCGGATGAACGGACTCCATAGGAGGAAATGTCATTCTTACATGAGGCTCCTTTTTCAACTACGAAGTCAATATTGTGTTTCAATAACGACAAAACAACAAATTATCCGTGCATTTATATGGAACTAAGCTTTAGGAGCTTTCCATCTTTACTCTCCTCCCTCGACTATTTCTGACTGGCTCGATAGACGGAGACCGGAAGAACAACAGCTAACGTGAGTTGTTCAAAACCTTTCTTTTTAGTAAACTCTGGGTACACTAACAATGTTGTCGATGCTTTCGTTAAGGTGTAGAGCCCCTGGTGATACTTGGAGCAAAGTGGCTAGCATAAAAGTGCCCCTAGCACTCCCATTCAGAAGGCCATTTGACCTAAAAACGAGAATACGGTAAATCTTAAAAGTGGCGATTCCGTCCTAAATATGCTTTTAAACGAAAGTTTGACTCGGGTACATTCACAAAAAGACCCTAGGTGGCATTTTGGCGAGAGTTACGCTTTAACCCTTGGGTTGTCTTCGGGTCATATTTGACCCGTTTTCAAAATGTCTATCTCAGAAATATGGGTTTCTCTTTAACTACCTAATTTTAATGACCCCATAATAACACGGATGATTCTTTGCAAGTACAACAAAAGATCGGATCTCTACTTTCATTGAATTTTGGGTGTTTTGTTCAGTGTTTCGAAACAGTCTCCTCACTGAACGTTGACATATACAAGTCTGTGATTGTCCTTCCTTTATATATTATTAGTCTAAATAATTCATAATTTCAGCTTTTTTTTTAAATCAAGAATTAGGTAATTTCCTATAAATGAGGTTTATTGACCATGAATTCCAAAAATAAGTGTAAAACTAGTGGAAATAAGTTTGTTAGTGGTGTTTATACATGGTAATCTAGTGAAAAGAAGCATTCAACGTCAAAAAAGCGCCAAAACATTGAAAAAAAACGTCAGAAAAAGTGTTGTGTGATTTTCAGTTTTGACTGTGCGTATATAATATATATTTTGATGAATGTTTACTTCACTTCCATGTTAGCCTTCGTCACAAACAAGACAGTTATCTTATCAACATTTATAAGAGCTAATATGGTCTGAACATCCTTGTAAATGTCGACTCTGGAGGGACTCGAACCCACAACCTTTGAATCACTTCTTCAGTGCTCAACTAGAAGTCCAACGCGCTGTCCATTGCGCCACAGAGCCACGCATTAGCTGTGTGTGTGTGTTTTAGTTGTGATGGTTAAGGTTAGGGTAAGGGGCTAGGGAATGCATTATGTCAATGACGGGTCCCCACAAAGATAGTGCCGCAAACCTGTGTGCGTTTGCGTGTGTGCTCTTGTCTGTGTGTGTTAGGCTAGTCTCACAAGTCACAGAAAGAAGGATTTACATTCAAAGTGTTTACCCAACATCCCTTTGTTGCCAACAAGACACTGACTTTACAAGTAGTAACAAGGTATGCACTACAAAGTGGAACAAATAACGTATAAATGTCGACTCTGGTGGGACTCGAACCCACAACCTTTGAATCACTTTTCCTGTGCTTAACTAGAAGTCCAACGCGCTATCCATTGCGCCACAGAGCCTCACATTTCACAACCATAACGTTCGCCTGAACCGGTTCTGATAATATCACATGAAATAGGAGAAAGCCGGTCACGTGACTGTTGAGTTTAGCTGAGAAAAGTTGAGCCTCATGTGACGACAACAGTTATGTTTAAAAAACCCAAACTTCTAGTTAAGATTAGAGCAAAAGATTCAGGTTTGGTTGAAAACACCGGCCCCAATTAACCTTTGTGTTGGCTTCCCGTCGACCATCCAACTTTTAGTTTTTCTGGGTCAAAATGTAAAAAGAATTGGGCATCTTTTTCGAGACTTTTGTCACTTCCCGTTGTTTTTGTCACTTTTTTCAAAGTTTTTCCGAATTTTTTTTTTCAAAAAAAATTCTCATTTTTTTCGAAAAAAAATTCTCATTTTTCTCATTTCTCATTTTTTTTAAAAAAAATTCTCATTTTTTTCAAAAACTTTTCTCAGATTTTTCAAATTTTTTTCAAATTTTTTTCTCACTTTTTGTCATGTTTTTCAACGTTCTTTTATAATTTTTCTCTCCAACTGCTATAAGATTGAATAAAACACCCAAAATTCAATGAAAGTAGTGGACTTATTTATTTTACTTTAGGAAACCATCCACGTAATATTTCAGGACAATTTGGTTGAAAAAAAAAAATCTAAATGTCTGAAATAAAAACCTTTTGAAAAGGACGACAGGAGGGTGAAGTAGTTCTCTCAGGACACGAACGCCCGTTTCCATCGTCCAGCAGATGAACTTCCCTCCCCCGCTTACAGTCAACGCCCTGCGGACCAGAGTTCTCTGATAGCTGCTCTGATAGCTGCAGTCAATGTGCTGCTGACAGGAATGCATACAGACATTTATTTCCGTAGCTCTATGTACGATTGGTTCATGAGAACCAGTGGCAATTTTAGTCCCTTTTTAGGGGGGCTCAAACCCCCAAAATTTCATCTCAGCCCCCTGAAAAAACAAGGTTAGTGCTTCGAGTTAGAGTTTGCGAAATTGTCTGTTAGTGACCGACGGCAAACAATTACAGGTCCAAAGAAACAGGTTTAATATCCTGTGTCGCTGTCGCCAAGTAGAGCTTACATCGGGCCCAAAAAATCAAGCCCAAGCCCGTGTACGTTGTGTCCGAGCCCGTGCACGTTGTGTCCGAGCCCGTGTACGTTGTGTCCAAGCCCGTGCACGTTGTGTCCGAGCCCGGCCCGGCACAAACTACACTAACTGTAATTATGAGCCCGAGCCCGATTTAAACCTGACATTTTTTTAATACGTGGGCCGTTATAACTGACATTCTCAACTACAATTCAGAGTTGTTTGAACTACTGAAATCTGTTCAGAATTATCTTAATGAATACCGGTAATGCAACAAGGACGAAGCCTGTAAACTGCTGTTAGTTTATTCAGAACGGAACGAACTGCAAATGGATCCGAATGAAGAAACGTAACAAAAAACCCTTGACCCATAGCTGCTCCCTCAGCTGAATAGTGTGGGTAACAGATCAAGGCAGCAACATAATCAAAGTCCTGGAACCGTATAGGAGACTTTCTGGTCTCGGTCACCTAACCGGCCGACAACAGTGCTGCAGAGACGCGATGTAGCCCAGTTTACCTCCCACTCAAGTCAGAGCAGGACATCCACCCAGAGCTACGGGAGAAGCTGGAGAGGCAGAGCTTGCTCCGCACCGAATTAGGCTAATAAAGTAACGATTAAAAAAACGCAAATGCTTGTTTTAGGGCCCGGTTCGGGCTGAGAATCTAAACTCCATTGCCAATACTTTGCACCTGTAACCCAGTCAAGGAAAGTTTTATTTTTTATTTATTTGTTTACACCTCATTATCATTTCATTTGATTCTTTCGTAATTTTTTCATATGTTCAATATTTTGCATTTATCCTCTGTTATAATATTAACTACATATATTCATTGTTATCCAGTGAAATTACTGATTTAGCATGGGGGGAGGGTGTTACACTTTTGCAAAGAACTGCATCCGTGTCACATTCTCATTAGGGGCTGAGCCCCCCTAAAGGTCTGATCCAGACTGCTGACTTCGAAACTGGCCAGTGTGTGTCCGTATGTGGACACAAGACACCTTTGGTATGCACCACACACACGTAAATGTCGACTCTGGTGGGACTCGAACCCACAACCTTTGAATCACTTCTCATGTGCTTTACTAGAAGTCCAACGCGCTGTCCATTGCGCCACAGAGCCACACGTTTCAGGATGGTGACATGGTTGTTTTCGTAGGCAGACTTGACGTGAAGAAAGTTCTGAACTACGTAGCAGCAGTAGAGACATAACACATGCAGAGAAGAGACCTACAGTCATCACACAATAACACCGATAAGGAATAATTGATATATTTTGTTATTCATTGGCTGGTTTCTGGAGAAATGAGGAAAAAAGAAGGAAGTATTTCCATCAAAGGTGTAGAAATATCCAGGCTACAAAGATGCAAAAGTAGGATTTCAAATTCGTGTTTTTAAATGTACTCCATACTCGACATGTTGCTGTCCCACACAACACGATGGACTGCCCACACACACACACACACACACACACACACACACACACACACACACACACACACACACACACACACTGGCCCCCTCACCTTTCCGCCTCGATGCCCAAACAGCCTTTTGTTCTCTGAACTGACCAATGACGACCATTGTCCGCCTGTCAGCCAATCTGAGTTCCTATTGTGACGCAAACCAGCCAATCAGAGCACTGTATGTACACCCAAACGGGCCAATCAGCTGGCAGTGCCCCTTACAATCTGTACGCCACACCCACCCTCCCACACACACACACACACACACACACACACACACACACACACAATTGAACTCGCTTTCCTCCCTTCTTCACTCTTCCTTTTGTTTGTACAATTGTACATGAGCAGCATGCTGTGTGTGTGTGTGTGTGTGTGTGTGACCTTTACTGCTACATCAGTTCTGACCTTTTTAATGGCAGCGAGTGGGAGAGTTAGCCACTTTTATCCGACGCACAAAGTAGAGAGAAATGACAGACATGTTCTTTTTGTTGTCCTTGTTAAATACAGAAGACATTTTCACGTATTTTCACCAAGCAGGCAGGAGTCATCCTGAACGTGAAACAGGTAACGACAACCACTGATCCCTCCAAAACATGCAAATCACTCTCAGTGGTTTCTGCGACGTGAGGAATAGAGCTCAATCCGCCCCTCCTCTGAGAGACCGTGGGTTCCAGAAGTAAATTTCCCGTTCATTTCTCCCATTGACGTCTGGGAAAATCCGTATATAAAGAGTTTTAGACCATGCCTTAGGCTAACCAGA
>NC_050177.1:30370754-30388254 GCF_008315115.2 Sander lucioperca
AGCTTCATGAAAACAGCTAAAGGTAATGTTAGCTGCCCTACAGCTGTCAGAGTGTTTAAACTCCCGCTGGATGACGCGCTTCAGAAGGGTTGAAAATCAGCAACTTTCCCTCTTTAGCGTTTAGCTTAGCACGGCGCAATGGCAACCATAAACACCACTGTCTCTAGCAATTTGCTGCTTCCTGTTTAGTGCTAGAGGGAGAGCACCCATTGGTTGTTGACAATGTTTACATGATGTAACTTCACTACCAAGACTTAAAAACTTAGGATATCATCCTAAAATTGGAATTTGGATTTGGAAATTAGCCTGCGACAGTAGACTGGCTTGACAAGTCGTTTGGTGTAAGGTCGGCATCAACTTGTTAGTTTGCGAGTTTTAAAAGTTTTGGGACAATAAAAGTCTGATTTTAATGATTATCTTTCTCTAAACTTCTCACATTACATCGTCACTCATATAAAAGGTTATATAAATGTTGACCATAGAGAAAAAGCACGTGGACACGTGGCCTAAACTGACTGTCTTCCCCCCAAAAATCGTTTGTTCAACCAGTAGTAACGACCTACAACATATTCAGGTTAATAGTGGCGGCGCCCTCTAGTGGCCGTAGTAGTTCTAGTAGTAGAAGTAGAAGGTGAGGAAGTATAAAGCGTGTTTTACACTAGACGCATCCAAGGTGGCGCGCGCCATCGTGACGTCAAAATTACGTAATATCCTGCCGGCGCGCCCGATTTATGGCGCGCGGGCATCATCGATCGAGGTCATCGCATTGAAATCGAAGCACTGACGGCAATGCTGCTGCCAGTTCTGCCGTTGTTTACCTTTTTCTTCTACTTCTAGTCCGTAGAAAGAGCAACGTCTGTAGTCTTTGCTCATTAGCGCCGCCTCTGTTCAGGAGAAGACTGCAACTAGTGTCACGACCACCAGCGCGGGTATAAATAGTCACGGCGATCCCATGACGTCACATTTGCATGCGCCAGCTGGGCTGCGTCTAGTGTATAAGACCCTTTAGGCCTCCTTCACACTGCCTGCGTGACACGCACGTCTCAGGCGCGGCTCGAGCTGCGCCGAAAACACGGTCAGTATATATTTAAGTTTATAGAAAACATCCATGTGTACAGACAAGGCTAGCAGCAGCAGCAGCGCCGTGTCAGACACGTTTCTGGCGTGCAAAGACATAGAAAACGCCACGCAGCCGCCACGCAACTGACTCGCAACAGAAACGCCATGCTCACGCCACGCAGCCGGTGTGAAAGAGGCCTAAGAGTGCCAAATGTCCTGGTGAGGAGGCAACAAACACAGGACTTCGGACCGGAGACCGGAGTTCATGTCCTGTTTGAAAAGAAAAGGAAACTGAGAGGTTGTTTTTTTTTAGGGGTCAGCATAGAGCCAGAGCACATTTAAGTCCCCCCAAGCTGCTGTGTGCACCACAGCGATCAGGCATGGAAAGATTAAAAAAAGGGGCGAGGAGAAAGAGAGAAAGAGGGAGGAGGGAGAGTTGAGTCTGACCCAGATTGATGTTGGTAACCCGGCCATGACCTGAACTCTCTGAGGACAGCAGACAGAGAGAGAAACACCGAGCGAGGGAAACAATCTCTCTCTCTCTCTCTCTCTCTCTCTCTCTCTCTCTCTCTCTCTCCGCTGCTGTCCACCGGTCACATCAGCTGATCCAGCTGCCTTTCAAACTAAAACTAGACAGAGTTTAGTTTGTGAATTAATCGCCCACGGGACGCTGGCTGGCATCAAACTGAAAAAAAAACCGTCTCCGGGTTTTGTGGGTTTCATCTCACAGCCCGCCGGCTCAAATTAGGGGAGTTTGAAAATATTGACTCTCATTAGGTGCAGATTTGATGCAGATATATGCAGTATTTTCTCTGTATAAAGAGACTGTCCTCCACCGTAAAACGTTCCCATAGGTTGTTTGTTCAAGCAGCAATTACCACTCATATTTACGTTTTTTTTGGGGGGCTTTTTATGGCCTTAAATTGACAGTATAGCTTGAAGACAGGAAAGGGGGGAGAGACGGGGGGACGTCATGTAGTGGGTGAGCTAGAGGTCGCCCCGTATTGACGTTCATAGTGACGGTATAAAGGCCTGAGGGTTACGTGTTTGACGCCCACATTTTGTTATTATGTCGTCCACGTCCCCCACCAATGTTGACACAGTGGCTGTCTTTCATTCTGCATACTTCCGTCAGTACACTGCTAACGTGCACTGACCACTTCCTGCCGTAGTGCCCACTTTGGATGGTTAGTATTGTCCCAAAAGGAACACTTACGTTAAAAGACTTACCGGAAATGACGAGCGGTCGGCTCGGCTCGCCGCCTCTCAAAATCTGAGGAAAATCTTTTAAACTGACCTTTGTTGATCTGAAATGAAGACAGATTCAGCAACTGCACGGCCTATTTCTCTCTTAAAATGTTTTCACAAACACGTTTCGGTGAACTATTTACGTAAAATACGAGATCGTATTCTGAACGAGCCGCCATGATGCTCGGTTGTGAAATCCGGGAGAAGCCAGACCCACGTGACGCGTTCGTCCAATCAGCTGCCGGTCGACGTCCCTGGCCCCTCCCCTTTCCGCTTTGTAGTCCAGATGGCGGCTGTATAGTGCGAGTGGCGTCCATCGTTCCACACTGAACTTTTTGACCGTTTTTAGGGGGTCATCCTGGTACTTTCAGTGTGTTATCTACACTATATAGGGGAGAGCCGGGACGATTGAAACGCGGGACGGATGAAACATTCCAGTTTTCTCCGAGTGCAATGATGATAGACAGACTTCCTTAAGTCAGAGAGCATAGAGCATGTTAACCTCCTTCTATCAGCCAAATATCTTCCTGTTATTTCCTTTTATCACAGAGTTACAGGCGATAAACGAGTTTTGATGGTCGAAAGTAAACTTACATTTTTTCGATTATTAATGAGTGTTTTTGATTTAAAGTTTCGACTACGTGCTTATTCGGTAGACTATTTAGTGTTCTCCACAATCCCAGACTTTCATATTGCATGCTTGTTTACATGGAAAGCAAAACAGGTTATAATGGCATAATGTCTACGTCGGGACCTGGCTGTAACTCCATGTATTTTAAGTAAATGCACAAATATCTGTGTTTATACAATAATTTATGGAGGTGAGACATGGAAAAGCAGTTTTAGAAAGATGAAAATATATTTGGACCCCACCAGGTAAGGGGGTCGAGTTTTCCCATGTTATCCTATGGAGACTGACGGGCTGTGGGTCGTTAAGGGAACTTATTTGGATGTGCAGTGACCTAACCCACGTAAAAACCTAGTGAAACGACATTTTCCACAATAGAAACATGATATAAATGGGAAAACTTACTGTTCTAGCTATAAAAATGGCAGAATCATCCACAGTGCATGATATTTCAAAAACCGCTTCATACACGCTTCAAGGTGACGGCAATGAGTTGTTAACAGATATTCACGAAGACGTATAGCCCAGCAACAATCTATCTAAAATAACACCTTTTGGGAGTACTATTCATGGTCAGGGAGGTGTTCCAGGCACGTCCAGCTGGGAGGAGGCCTCGGGGAAGACCCAGGACTAGGTGGAGGGATTATATCTCCAACCTGGCCTGGGAACGCCTCAGGATCCCCCAGTCGGAGCTGGTTAATGTGACTCGGGAAAGGGAAGTTTGGGGTCCCCTGCTGGAGCTGCTACCCCCGCGACCCGAGACCGGATAAGCGGACGAAGATGGATGCATTCATGATATGTAGTAAAATATTGAAGTTGTGGGACGTTTATATGGCTTAAACTGTATGTTTCATCCGTCCCCCTATGCTGTTTTCAATCGTCCCGGCCAGGAGGGACGAATGAGACATGACGCACGTTAGAGCCCTGCGCGGGACTGTTTTCTTCATCCCGCTCCCGCCCCGCTCCCGGCGAATTTCTGACCATTACCGCCCGCACCCGCAACATGTGTGTTACACTACACAATGTGTACGTCCACTCCCGCCCGCACCCGCAAAACTCTGAGAATTTATGCCCGCACAATAATAGAGATGCATTGACGTTGTGTCTTCTCCCATCCCGCATGAGAAAACACGTCATTTTATAGGTTAATAGGGAGAAGATGAAGGTAAAGAAGGCAGGTGCTTGCTGCTGTTAGACGGGGAGGAAGGAGCAGAAGGAGAGGGAGAGAGGAGAGGGAGAGAGGGGGAGGAAGGAGCCGAGGATGAGGGAGAGAGGAGAGGGAGAGAGGGGGAGGAAGGAGCCGAGGATGAGGGAGAGAAGAGAGGGAGAGAGGGGGAGGAAGGAGCCGAGGATGAGGGAGAGAGGAGAGGGAGAGAGGGGGAGGAAGGAGCCGAGGATGAGTGTGAGAGGAGAGGGAGAGAGGGGGAGGAAGGAGCCGAGGATGAGGGAGAGAGGAGAGGGAGAGAGGGGGAGGAAGGAACCGAGGATGAGGGTGGACGGAGAGGGAGAGAGGGGGAGGAAGGAACCGAGGATGAGGGAGAGAGGAGAGGGAGAGAGGGGGAGGAAGGAGCCGAGGATGAGGGTGAGAGGAGAGGGAGAGAGGGGGAGGAAGGAGCCGAGGATGAGGGAGAGAGGAGAGGGAGAGAGGGGGAGGAAGGAGCCGAGGATGAGGGAGAGAGGAGAGGGAGAGAGGGGGAGGAAGGAGCTGAGGATGAGGGAGAGAGGAGAGGGAGAGAGGGGGAGGAAGGAGCCGAGGATGAGGGTGGACGGAGCCTTGGCTCGGAGCTCCCCCGTCCTGGGAGGCTCAGACACGCTGGTGTCTGCTCATAGATGGCCTATACAGTATATACTCAGTCAGTATATATGTATATCTATGGTATCCCAATGCAGCCCTCTAACGCACGTCCCACTTTTGCTGTAATAATTCCTGAACGGTTTTGTTCAAAGCTGAAAATGCAACTGTATTTGACAGATGACAGGTGTAGGTTGCTAGTGACAAAATACTAGCTTTCAGTGCGATACGATCGCTTTGTAAATTAGGTTTAATTAAAAAGTGTTTCAACTGTCCCGGCTCTCCCCTACTTAAAACTAATTGTTTGAAGTGTGCAAGTAGGCGGTTTGAGACACAGCCAAAGCCTCCACCCTTGCCTGTGAGTACTATGGGATGTTAGCTCAGTCAGAAGATCAATGAGTGCTCAATAGCAGATCAATCAGCGCCCGCTCTCTAAACTCTCTGATGGATCATTAACATCAAATAGCCTCATACTGGAGATTAAAGAGCATTTAGATATTAAAATCACTAAAGGCAAAGAAAGAGTTCATATTAATGTGTAGGGTGAAACTTTGGGTGGGACACAAAACAGGAGGTCTAGGGGTCCCATTTACTGCATTTCTACGTACATTTAGGGCTTATAATGATACAAAATCCAGGAAATAATTAAATGGAAATGGCCTGTATTTATATAGCGCTTTTCTAGTCTCAACGCCTACTGAAAGCCTAACATAGTACAGGAACCAATCACCATTCACACACAATCACACACTGTGGCCGAGGCTGCCGTACAAGGTGGCACCAGATAAACACTCACACACATTTACACGCAATTTGGGGTTCAGTGTCTTGCCCCAGGGCACTTTGGCATGGAACTGCAGGACCACCAACCGTCCGATCAGTAGGGGACCGCTCTTAAGTTGATCGTAATGATAAATGCTGCCAGATGTAGCCTGTAAGAAAAAGGTGTCTTACTTTCCTTATTGTTTAATATAAGTATAGTCACCAAGACTTGAGAGAATCATTTTATAGAGTCAAAAATGTTCACAATTTGAAAGTGGGACTTTCAGTCCCCAGTGGAAATTACACCCTAGTGTGTATGACTTGAATGTTTCATGTTAAACTGATATATAGGTAATCTATTTCTTTATTTGTATCTCTATTTTCTTGGATTAATATATTTAAATTTTATGTTTTTTATTTTACTTTTACATTATTTTATTTTGGTATTTTTTTGTTTCTTGTATTTTAACTTTTTTTTTTTTAATTATATTTCATTTTACTTAAATTTTTTGTATTTTGTTTTTGTATTGTTTGTATTATTTTATTTTTGTATTATTTTATTTTCACGTTGTATTATTTTATTTTTTTTATATTATATTTAATATTATTTTATTTTTGTATTTTTTGTTTTTTGATTTAAAGTTTCGACTACGTGCTTATTCGGTAGACTATTTAGTGTTCTCCACAATCCCAGACTTTCATATTGCATGCTTGTTTACATGGAAAGCAAAACAGGTTATAATGGCATAATGTCTACGTCGGGACCTGGCTGTAACTCCATGTATTTTAAGTAAATGCACAAATATCTGTGTTTATACAATAATTTATGGAGGTGAGACATGGAAAAGCAGTTTTAGAAAGATGAAAATATATTTGGACCCCACCAGGTAAGGGGGTCGAGTTTTCCCATGTTATCCTATGGAGACTGACGGGCTGTGGGTCGTTAAGGGAACTTATTTGGATGTGCAGTGACCTAACCCACGTAAAAACCTAGTGAAACGACATTTTCCACAATAGAAACATGATATAAATGGGAAAACTTACTGTTCTAGCTATAAAAATGGCAGAATCATCCACAGTGCATGATATTTCAAAAACCGCTTCATACACGCTTCAAGGTGACGGCAATGAGTTGTTAACAGATATTCACGAAGACGTATAGCCCAGCAACAATCTATCTAAAATAACACCTTTTGGGAGTACTATTCATGGTCAGGGAGGTGTTCCAGGCACGTCCAGCTGGGAGGAGGCCTCGGGGAAGACCCAGGACTAGGTGGAGGGATTATATCTCCAACCTGGCCTGGGAACGCCTCAGGATCCCCCAGTCGGAGCTGGTTAATGTGACTCGGGAAAGGGAAGTTTGGGGTCCCCTGCTGGAGCTGCTAGGGGGTAGCAGTCTCGCGACCCGAGACCGGATAAGCGGACGAAGATGGATGCATTCATGATATGTAGTAAAATATTGAAGTTGTGGGACGTTTATATGGCTTAAACTGTATGTTTCATCCGTCCCCCTATGCTGTTTTCAATCGTCCCGGCCAGGAGGGACGAATGAGACATGACGCACGTTAGAGCCCTGCGCGGGACTGTTTTCTTCATCCCGCTCCCGCCCCGCTCCCGGCGAATTTCTGACCATTACCGCCCGCACCCGCAACATGTGTGTTACACTACACAATGTGTACGTCCACTCCCGCCCGCACCCGCAAAACTCTGAGAATTTATGCCCGCACAATAATAGAGATGCATTGACGTTGTGTCTTCTCCCGTCCCGCATGAGAAAACACGTCATTTTATAGGTTAATAGGGAGAAGATGAAGGTAAAGAAGGCAGGTGCTTGCTGCTGTTAGACGGGGAGGAAGGAGCAGAAGGAGAGGGAGAGAGGGGGAGGAAGGAGCCGAGGATGAGGGAGAGAAGAGAGGGAGAGAGGGGGAGGAAGGAGCCGAGGATGAGGGAGAGAGGAGAGGGAGAGAGGGGGAGGAAGGAGCCGAGGATGAGGGTGGACGGAGCCTTGGCTCGGAGCTCCCCCGTCCTGGGAGGCTCAGACACGCTGGTGTCTGCTCATAGATGGCCTATACAGTATATACTCAGTCAGTATATATGTATATCTATGGTATCCCAATGCAGCCCTCTAACGCACGTCCCACTTTTGCTGTAATAATTCCTGAACGGTTTTGTTCAAAGCTGAAAATGCAACTGTATTTGACAGATGACAGGTGTAGGTTGCTAGTGACAAAATACTAGCTTTCAGTGCGATACGATCGCTTTGTAAATTAGGTTTAATTAAAAACTGTCCCGGCTCTCCCCTACTTAAAACTAATTGTTTGAAGTGTGCAAGTAGGCGGTTTGAGACACAGCCAAAGCCTCCACCCTTGCCTGTGAGTACTATGGGATGTTAGCTCAGTCAGAAGATCAATGAGTGCTCAATAGCAGATCAATCAGCGCCCGCTCTCTAAACTCTCTGATGGATCATTAACATCAAATAGCCTCATACTGGAGATTAAAGAGCATTTAGATATTAAAATCACTAAAGGCAAAGAAAGAGTTCATATTAATGTGTAGGGTGAAACTTTGGGTGGGACACAAAACAGGAGGTCTAGGGGTCCCATTTACTGCATTTCTACGTACATTTAGGGCTTATAATGATACAAAATCCAGGAAATAATTAAATGGAAATGGCCTGTATTTATATAGCGCTTTTCTAGTCTCAACGCCTACTGAAAGCCTAACATAGTACAGGAACCAATCACCATTCACACACAATCACACACTGTGGCCGAGGCTGCCGTACAAGGTGGCACCAGATAAACACTCACACACATTTACACGCAATTTGGGGTTCAGTGTCTTGCCCCAGGGCACTTTGGCATGGAACTGCAGGACCACCAACCGTCCGATCAGTAGGGGACCGCTCTTAAGTTGATCGTAATGATAAATGCTGCCAGATGTAGCCTGTAAGAAAAAGGTGTCTTACTTTCTTTATTGTTTAATATAAGTATAGTCACCAAGACTTGAGAGAATCATTTTATAGAGTCAAAAATGTTCACAATTTGAAAGTGGGACTTTTCAAAATCCCATTTGCGTCCCCACACAAATGGGATTTTGAAAAGTCCCCAGTGGAAATTACACCCTAGTGTGTATGACTTGAATGTTTCATGTTAAACTGATATATAGGTAATCTATTTCTTTATTTGTATCTCTATTTTCTTGGATTAATATATTTAAATTTTATGTTTTTTTTTTTTGTTTTTTTTTACATTATTTTATTTTGGTATTTTTTTGTTTCTTGTATTTTAACTTTTTTTTTGTATTATTTTATTTTACTTAAATTTTTGTATTTTGTTTTTGTATTTTTGTATTATTTATTTTGTATATTTATTTTCACGTTGTATTATTTTATTTTTTTTATATTATATTTAATATTATTTTATTTTTGTATTTTTTGTTTTTTTATTTAGATTTTTTTAATCATATTTTATTTTACTTACATTTTTAGTATTTTAGTTTTGCATTTTTTTGTATTATTTTATTTTTGTATTTTGTTATTTTTTTATATTATATTTAATTTTGTATTTCATGTATTATTATTTTTTCTGTTACATTTTATATGTTAATATTATTATTTATTTAATACAAAAAATTATAAAAACAAACAAGTAATTTTCTCTTGTGGTATTAATAAAGTAAACATTTTATTATTATTATTATTATTATTGTCTGTGTGCTGTTTGAACAAAGTCTAGCGGTGACATCTGCAGGCCGACGGCCCTCACTGCTCATTATTCTCTCCCCCAAAGAATTCAGAATCAGAAAAACAAGAAGATATGTGGAACTTGCCTTGTTGATTGGTGCATAGATATACAAACAAACATGTTCAACATTAATATGAAATAAACAATAAATACATAAACAGATACATACACACAAAAGTGCTGTTTCGCATAAGAAAAAAGAGGCTATGTTTGTGTATGTGCAAAAGTAATATTTATTACTTAATATTTATTTATTATTATTATTCATCCTGGACACAAAGTTTAGGAGGTGACAGCAGACTGTGATGACAGAACAGCTTTTAAATCACACACACACACACACACACACACACACAGTGACAAACAGACACACACACATATATATACACGCGCACACATACGCAGACACACACACACACACACACACACACACACAGACACACACACAGACACATACACACACACACACACACACACACAGACAAACATAGACACACACACACAACACACACACACACACACACGCGGACACACATGCAGACACACACATACACACACACTGACAAACATAGACACACACACACACACATGCACACACACACACACACACAGACACACACACGCACACAGACAGACACACACACACACACACACACACACACACACACACACACTGACAAACATAGACACACACACACACAATCGCACACACATGCAGACACACACACACACACACAGACACACACAGACACACACACACTGACATAGACACACACACACACACACACACACACACACACACACTGACAAACATAGACACACACACACATACACACACACAGACACACACACACACACACACACACACACACACACACACACACACACAATCGCACACACATGCAGACACACACACACACACAGACACAGACACACACACACACACTCACTCACACACACACACACACACACACACACACACACACACTGACAAACATAGACACACACACACACATACACACACTGACAAACATAGACACACACACACACACACACACACACACACACAGACAAACATAGACACACACACACACACATACACACACACAGACACACACACACACACACACACACACACACACACACACACTGACAAACATAGACACACACACACATACACACACACACAGACACACACACACACACACACACACACATATACATATATATGCAGTGAAGAGAAAGTTAACAGCTGATTTGAGGATTTAAATTTAAAGAGAAAAGTGAGTCAGTTGAACCAACAGTTTGCATATTCAGCCCCATCAGTCAGATGCAGAACAAAATAAAATACAAATAAATAATATAACAATACAAATATGCACTTTGTCCCAGTACTGCTTGACCTGCAGGATCATTGAGGAAAGTCAGCTGATTTAAATGAACAAAATCAAAGTCTTTGGAATAAATAATGTGTGTGTAATGTGCACTCTGTCCCAGTGTGTGTGTGCTGATACCTGCGGGATCATTAGGCTGTTTGAAGAGAAGGTTAACAGATGATTTGAGGACTTGAATGAACACAAATAAGTGAGTCAGCAGTTTTTGCATACTGAGCCTCATCATCACGTCATCATCATCATCATCATCAGTTCAAAAGCATCAAAGAAGTCAAGAGGTCAAATCAAAGTCTAGATGCCTTCTCATGTCTGAGTGAACTTTAGCCATCAAAACACACACACATTCACACATCTCATTAACACATTAAAGAGCCGTCAGTTTCTGTTTAAAACTGGACACTGGAGCACCGTGAGAGCCCAGAGGTCCCAGCAGTAGCATCTTCCTGGACACTTTGGATCACTTCGTGAATCATGGACGGAGGCAGCAGAGTGTCCGACTTCAGCATCGAGCGCATCCTTTCCCCGCAGCTCGGACACAAGATGCCGCCGGTGATGGACTTCGCACCGGGTGGATACTTCCAGGGGATCCCCGGCGGGTATTGGACTCTTTACCCCGGGAACCTCAGCCCTCCTGCCCCGGTCCCGGCCCTGGCCTCGGTCCGGGATCCGGTCCCGGTCCCAGGCTGCTTGCAGTACCGAGGGATGCGCTTTGTAGACGCCTATCTCCCGTATGGAGCAGCCGGTTTCCATCCCACAGACTTCAGCAACATGTACCCAAACTCCGGAGAGCGCATGCGCTTCAGCAGCCAGGACTCTGCAGGTATTTTAAGAGAAGCTCTTGAAACGTGTGTTTACCAAATTTCTGTTTTAATTCAGCTTTATGTCTGTAGTTTTAAGAATAAGTGTGAGAATAAACTTTTAGATCGACACTTAAAAGTTCAAAGTTAGGCCAACAGCGAGGTTATTATTACAGGCTGTAGTTTAGAATCTCAATTTTAGTTTAGGCTACTTAGTGTGTGTGATAGTTTTAGTTTAGTTTCAGCTTTTTTAAAAAAGATGTAGACAAGTTGTAGTTTTTATAGCCTGTATTTGATTTTTCAGAAGTATTTTTGCTATATAGGCTACACATTGAAATGATTCTTAGGTGCGCGTATTAGGCGCGTTTTAGGCGCAATATCAAGAAAATGCGACGCATTTCATGTAAAAGAAAAATGCGTTGGAAATGCTAAAGAAGATAAATAAATAACACAGAAAAAGCTTAACCCTTGTGTTGTCCTCGGGTCAAATTTGACCAATTTTCAAAGTTTTTTTCATATCAGAAATATGGGTTTCTTACTAAACTAAATTGCCCCCAAAATAACTTGGATGCACATGATATGGAACCCATACAAGAACATTCTTCAAATGTACAATTAATGATTATTTACATTGGATTTTGGGTGTTTTTATTCAATGTTATAGCATGTGAAAAAAAAAAGTGTTTATATGGTTTTCAAACTATGACATAAACCAGTCTGTGATCTACTCAAACTGGTCTGATCTTAACTATTAGTCAAAATAATTCGCAAGTTCTGCTTTTTTTTTAAACTCAAACATTAGGTATAATGTCACATAAATTAGGTTTACTGACCATGAATTAAAAAAAAAATGGTTGAAAAGAGGGACAACAGCTTAGATCTGAGAGAAGTCATTCATTCACTCGGCTTAGGTGCTGCCCAAACGGCTGATTTCAGTTTAATTATTTAGCTTTTACAGGTCTATTTCTTATTTTATAGTTTCGGGTCCAAGGCACTTTTCTTTGTTTAGCTTCGTCATGTTGAATTATATTTGTAACTTTTGTTAAGCATAGTGCCCTGGACCTTTCATTTTAAGTTAAGACTGTGTGTACTAGTTTTAGTTTATCATGGTAATACAATTCTGGGTCATTTTTTAGGGTATTTCTTCCATGTTTCACGTGACTAGCTCATTTTAATGTTACTATTCTCCCCTCCCCTCCCTCCAGATCCTCAGCAGTTGGCAGGTTACCATGGTTACCATCAGGCCGGGTTGTCCGAGCAGTCGCAGCTGCGTCAGAAGTCCCGGATGAGGACGGTGTTCACCGACGGTCAGGCCAAGCGGCTCGAGGTGCTGTTCGCGCTAAGCGACTACCCGCTGGCGGAGACGCGCGCTGAGCTCGCGAGGAGCACCGGGCTGAGCGAGGAGACAGTCAGGGTGAGTCCGACATCATCCTTCACTCACGGGGGGGTACGGGGACGGGGACGGGGGGACGGGGGGACGGTGGGATCATTGGAAGGAAAAGGCGTAAAACTGCTCCATGCGTAAAAAAGTTTCCAGGTTGCCAACGACGCTTGACGCCTTTTCGGAATTTTTGACACTTTTTTTCGACCTTTTTGGCACTTTTCTGAAGAGATTGTCGCATGACGTTCTTTTCGTTTATCTTCCCGAAGGTTTTGTCACTTTTTTCGACGTTTTTGGCACTTATTTTCGACAGTTTTGTTGCATTTTACGCACCAATTTGCGCCTTCTTTTATGTGAGATATCAAGTCTGTGTTTTTAAGGGCCGATTATTATTCAACCATAGGCCTATATAGTTAATATCATCATATCACATACAACCCACATGCGCAACACCTCTTCATGTCGCATGTTGACGCACGACGTCAGTGAGAGATCTTACAGCAAAAAAATATAAAGTTAAAGCAGACATGGTATCATCAGACACTTTCCAAAAAGTGGATTTGAAAATTCAACTTGACATCCTGTTGGTGTTCTGTAACAGTGGTCCACCCAGTGATCAAACACAAAACTGCATATGCTGTGTATCCCCAACGCGCTAATAAACAGAACAAAGTTACACAATGGCTCCAATATTGATGCTGCACTTGTTTTTTTTGTTCTTTAACACTTTAAATCTGCTGCTAAACAGAACATGCAGTTAAACTCTTTCTCTCTCTCTCTGTTATGTTTCCAGATTTGGTTTAAGAACCGCAGAGCCAGGAGGAAACGACAGTGCCACGGGTCAAAGGTCAAATCCTCCTCCCCTTCGCCCAGCAGCGCCGGAGCCGAGAACAAGTTCTTCGCTTCCTTCCTCTGAACGGCGACAGACTGTCCAGACTGCTCAGGGACGCGTTATTATGGATCCCACGTAACTTCTAGGCAAGTCCCGCCCTACGAGGCAGCCCGATTGGTCGGAGTTAAGGTGTGGACACACAGAGCCGACGGCCAAATGTTGGCAGAAAAGGCAATTGGACTGATCAGTCTCCCCGAGTTGGTCTAAAAAATGCCTCAGAACACACCGAAGAGACGAGACGTAATACGTCTCCATAACAGCAGGCGGCGCTAATCTGTATTGTCGCCCAAAAATGAAAACCGGCAGCTGATTGGACGAACGCATCACGTGGGTCTGGTTTCTCCAGGAAATTCAAAGACAGACTGTCATGGCGGCTTGTTCAGAATACGATCTCATATTGTACTAAAATAGTTCACCGAAACGTGTTTCTGAAAACATTTTAAGAGAGAAATAGGCCGTGCAGTTGCTGAATCTGTCTTCATTTCAGATCAACAAAGGTCAGTTTGAAAGATTTTTGTCAGATTTTGAGAGACTCTAGTCACGCTCATCCCGCTCCCCGTTTCCGGGTTAGCTTTCCACCAATCGGATGGGTCATTGAGTCCAACTGCCAGCAGTGCCCGCCCCACTGATTATACATGTCAAATCGGCCAAAATGAAGGCCGACGGCCCCTTGGACGGACAACGGCACGGGACACACCGAACAGACTCGAGTCACTGACCTCGCCAGACTGTCCAACGGTCAATTATCGGCTCTGTGTGTCCGGGCCTTTAGGCATTGACCTCGAGTGGTTAGGGTTAGGGTAGCCGACTGGTCAGGGGATAGGACCTGAACAAATCAGGTTACGTTACCTCGCGTGAGCATGGACGCCTGGCCAATGGTAGCCTGTGAATGCTATTGAAGGGCGGGACTTGCCTAGAAGTTGCGTGGGTCCCACAATAACGCCTCAGGGACACTTCAGACTGCAGGACGTTTCCTGAACTGTGACGATGCATTCAGAAGCTGCTGGGAAAAGACAGTTCAGATCTCTCTCTACAGTGTTGTTTTTTTTTTTTTTAATTATTTTGTATTTTTAGCGTAATTTATTGAATTCTTGTGTATTTAAAATTCCGTGTGTAGGTTTTCATAAAACAAGCATCATTTATAAACTGGAGCGGTTTCATTGAAAAATAAATCTAGTTGAAATAAATTCAGTCTTGTGTTTTGTTTTTATTTTCAGCAACATTTAGAAAAACAGGCACACATTAACATATTATGCTTCCATCTTAAATGTAGTTTCAGATCCAGTTTTTAATAAAAACTAGTTTATTTTTTTTTCACTTTTTGGGAAGTGCATTATTTATACTTGTGTTACTGTAATCAGTCCTTCCAGAAAAATGGGGAGTTTTTTTGTGATTATGCGGCACGCTTTCTTAAAAAATGCGATGGAATATGCGGGATATTTATGCAATTTTATGCGATGAAATTGCGGGAACTTGCAAAAACTGCGGTTTCATCGTGGCTTCATCGCGGGGTTTGCAGCTTTTCGATGACGTTCGCGTCGCGTAATTAAGTTAATTAAGTAAACGTAACATTTTTCAACTTTCTGCTAAGATATGTGTGACTTTTTTGCAACGAAAATGCGGGGATTATGAAAGCATGCAAGCCCCACATATTTTGCGTGGAAATCGGCAATTAATGCGGCGAAAATGCGGCCGTAATATGCGTAAATATGAGGACTTTGGCTGATTATGCATTGAATTATGCGATCGCATAATCACGTTTTTCTGGACTAATGGCTGTACTATCTGTGCTTAGAGAGGAAGGTGCACTCTGAAAACTGACCACTAGGTGTCGATGTTAAACATGTTCTTGAAAGCAGTACAGCAGGGGGTCAAACTCATTTTCCCAGAGGGCCACACTGGAAAGAGAATCACACCAAGGGCCAAACATGTAGAGTTTATTGACCTGCTTTTGTTACTGCATGTCACTTTCTTTTTTTTTTTTTACATTTTGGTAGCTTTTTTTCCTCATTTTTGTTGTTTTTGTTCCGACTTTTTTGTGGCTTTCTCAGACATTTGTCACCTTTTTGTAAATTTGTCGCTTTTTCCGATATTTTTGTACGCTTTTTGTCGCATTTTTGTTATGTAGGAAAGCTTTTTTGCACACCTCTGTTGTCGGGCAGGTGCGTAGGAAATGATCAAAAGTAGCAGATCAGAAGCTTAGAGAAAGTCCCGCACACTGACCATTACGCAAGGAATAATTTATTTAGAAAAATACGTTTCGGTCTTAGACCTACATCAGGAAGAACCAACATTTTTTGTCACATTATTGTTGATATGAAGTCCTACAAAAGTCATCAAAAGAGTTCCTTAGTCATCATAGAATTTAGCAAATTTATTTTTTTTAACAACCTGTTTCACAGCCTGAATATGAAAACTCTCTCTCTGCTTCTGGGGGAATTTCTGAGTCTCCGAGTCGGCAAATCTGCCAAAATTCTGCTTTGAATGTCAAATAATTACAGTTTAAAAAACACTATCCTGTGTTTTTGGTTTGGCGCACAACTAGGCGGGCCAAAAATGATTGTCAACCCAAATTGATATACGGGCCGGATCTATATCTGCAAGGGGCCGGATTTGGCCCGCGGGCCTTGAGTTTGACACATATGCAGTAGAGCAAGAGTGCCCAAACTTTTTTAAAAAGTGCCAGATTTGATAATTGATCATTTTTAACAACCAAAGTTACATACAAATGCATAGATGCAACAATTTTTATTTTCACTGTCACAACTATCTTTTTTAAAAGAAAATGTTTAATGGCAATGTACCTAAATCTACACCACTCAGGCGTGACCAAATATAAAAAAACAAAAACAATTCTGCCTTTACTTTTCCATCTGTAGTGAGATAACAGAACATACTGTATGAAATACCTTCAACTTCCATGAAGTTACAGTTTTTCTCAGTTGTTTACACACAAATACTGGTACTTGAGACACAATGACCACAACATGTAACTCATGCACCAACCCCCTGAACCAATTCTGCTAAACTACAAGCACAATTCCTAGCCTGGTCCTACCAGACTCTGGTCCATTAGCCTGGTCCTACCAGACTCTGGTCCACTAGCCTGGTCCTACCAGACTCTGGTACATTAGCCTGGTCCTACCAGACTCTGGTCCACTAGCCTGGTCCTACCAGACTCTGGTACATTAGCCTGGTCCTACCAGACTCTGGTCCATTAGTCTGGTCCTACCAGACTCTGGTACACTAGCTTGGTCCTACCAGACTCTGGGCCATTAGCCTGGTCCTACCAGACTCTGGTCCACTAGCCTGGTCCTACCAGACTCTGGTCCATTAGTCTGGTCCTACCAGACTCTGGTCCACTAGCCTGGTCCTACCAGACTCTGGTCCATTAGCCTGGTCCTACCAGACTCTGGTTCACTAGCCTGGTCCTACCAGACTCTGGGCCATTAGCCTGGTCCTACCAGACTCTGGTCCACTAGCCTGGTCCTACCAGACTCTGGTCCATTAGTCTGGTCCTACCAGACTCTGGTTCACTAGCCTGGTCCTACCAGACTCTGGTCCATTAGCCTGGTCCTACCAGGCTAATGGACCAGAGTCTGGTCCTACCAGACTCTGGTCCATTAGCCTGGTCCTACCAGACTCTGGTCCATTTCATTTGTCCAGAGAGTCTGGCCTCTCTCCATTGACAAGTGTTAACTTCCTTGAAGGTGGGTACTCTGTTGAAGTTTAAAACTATTGGATCTGCCCAGAGCCACTCTGGATCTGCCATAACCAATCGCTAACGTTTGGTCGTGACGT
>NC_050177.1:30393254-30463254 GCF_008315115.2 Sander lucioperca
AGCGAGTAATTTTGGTCCACTGAAGGAACAGTCTGGTTTTGTAGTTCTAGTTCAGGTTGGGAGAACGTTTTTGGATTGAACGTCGTCCAACGTGGCGGCCGTTCATCAGTGGAGTCGGTGACAGTGCACAGCAACACAGCCGTCTCTCCCACTGAGCCGTAGATTATCTCTCTTTTTAGTCTCAACCATACAGTGCGGCTGCTAACACACTGCTGTTGGTTCATCACCAGACAGGTGTACCATGTAAAGTCTGTTGTTGTGAAGTTGGAAACACGAAGAGCTGATGTGTTTGTCACCACTTGGTATCTTCCTCTAACATCGTCCATCACTGATCTCGTATTGTCCCCAAAAACTCTGCTCCATGTTATTTGCTGATATCTAGAGTCCTGTTTGAGCCACTGGACATCCAGATTATCAGCCGCTCCCTCACATGGCACGTCCACTGTTTCTCCATGTCTCGCTTCAATAAGTCTCCCATATATTGAAGTAGCACAAACAGTAATACTGATGTTGTTCTCATGCGTCACGTTGCCCTGAGTCCAACACTCCTCTCGGTACGGGCCGGAGTCTGAATGGGTCAGGTTGAGGATGGTGTAAGAAGAAGTAGTCACCGTGCTGACCAGTCGTTGTTTCAAGTCTCCAGGTAGTGAGGAGGTGTTGGACCAGAGGTCAGAGGTGTTCCACAGGACAAGCTTCTCCTCACCAACAGATCTGGAGATCAGGCAGGAGTCGGTGTCCTCGGGGAGCTTGAAGGTGTAATTGGTCCTTTCCCATTGGATGAGGATCCGTTCTTCTGCATGGATGTTGTTGATGAGAGCAAACAGCAGGAAGGAGAGCTCTGTGACTGCAGCCATTCTGCTCCGAGGTCGACAAACACTGACACCACTCAGCTCATATACGCTCTACGACAACCCTCGTCAGCAGCTGCTCTTTTAATTTTTTTCTAAAGAACATGACTTGTTTATCTCACCTTCACAGGAAACGTTGACACATCAGGCTCATTATCAAGTAATCAATTTCTTTACAGGCGTCTAAAACCACAGAGGCCGACTTATGTATATATATTTATAGATGTGATGAAACCACCAGCGATAAGTGAGTGTGTGACTGTGTGTGTGTGTGTGTGTGTGTGTGTGTGTGTGTGTGTGTGTGTGTGTATATTAGTTTTTTTTCAACAAACACGACTTCTTTATCTCAACATCATATGCTGTCGTGTCTTCAAACTGATTATTCAGAGATGTGAGTAAACCACTCGGCTGTTTGTGTGTGTTTATGTGTGTGCGTGTGTGCGTGTGTGTGTGTGTGTGTGTGTGTGTGTGTGTGTTAGGGGAGAGAGAGATGAGCATAAATAAATATAAGTATAGACTACGACTTTAGTGTGAAACATTCTTGAACAAAGTGTCTAATGTAAGAAACAGCGTGTAGTATGTTGCAGAATTGCACCCAAAGTGCAAAGCAGAAAACGTGTTTGTAAGTTTGATGCCTTTGTTTAAGGCATGGTTACAAAAAGTTAAGGTTTTGATGCTTTTGTCCAAGCATCTACTTACAGTGTGTAAGCAATCGGCAAAAAACTATAAATCTAGAGCGCTCCTTTAATGTGAGTCACGTGGGAAATTCAATGATCCAACTATCAATCTATACAACTGCTCAAAATGATAAATAACTGTTGCATTACTCTTAATGCATACTTGTAGGCAGTGTTGGGCAAGTTACTTCCAAAATGTAATACATTATAGATTACTAGTTACTGTCATTTGAGAGTAATTAGTTATATTACAATATTACTGTCTCTGAATTGTAATGCGTTACACTACTTTTGCATTACATTTGAGTTACTTTCACCAAAATAACAGGGGAAGTTTGATTTGGCAGCTAGCTTGTGAATTTCACCATCGGATCAATAAAGTCTCGTCTTTATCCACTTTAATACATCATAGATTATTCATATTTTGTATAATTAATATAAATATGCAAAGTAACTAAAGCTATACAAAATAGATAAGTAAAACGTATAATAGGCAAGTAGGAGAAAATGAAAATACTCAATTAAAAGTACGGCATTGTTGTAAAATGTTTGTTTATAGCACTTGAATAAGAAATTCATGTTGTTTAGGTTAAAACACTCTAAAGGAAATGTTCAATTATAGTGTGATTAAAACTCACTATTAACATTATTTACAGTACTTGATTTACAGCTGATTTGTGAAAAGGTAGCCTACACAACCTTATTTAACAGTAATTTAGTTTTACTGCGAACCGTCACAGGAAGTGCTTTTATTTTGAAGTAGGCTACACGGAAGTTGTCTGTTGTGTAGCCTACTCTTGCTAGCTTACTGAGATGCAACATGTCCGTCAGGCTCAAGATGTTCACTTTCTTGTTTGTAAAACTGCAACATATTGAACAGTAAATGGTCACAGTAAAAGACAAGCGTTTTTGGTCGTCATTCGAAGCCATTCCACTACAGGCAGAGTTACTCTCCACGGCTGATAAAATGCAATGATATTTACGTGTAGCAAGCTTCAACATTAATTCCCGACATGTTTATATCTGTCAGCCGCTGACGTACCGTCACCTGTTGGGACATACATGCTGTCCGTACCGTCACCTGTTGGGACATACATGCTGTCCGTACCGTCTCTGGTTCTGGTTCTGACCACGGGAACAGATACAGGACAGCTCACTTCAACGCAGCGTAATAACTCCTGAAAATAATATCCATCTCGCAAATGTATCTGTCTCTGCAGTCATCTCAACCATCGAATACAGCGACAGGAAAATAATACGGCTTTTTTTTTTTTCTGTGAAGAAATGTGTTGTCGCGATGTTGGTGAATTCTTAAAAAAAACAATGCACCACTAAATGTTGCGTTAAAATGCGTTGTAACTCGCGTTACTGAGATTGTAACGAGTATAATATTACCGAAATTTAATTAGTAATGCGTTATATTACTGCGTTACAGCAAAAAGGAATACATTACTGTAATTGCGTTACTTTTGTAACGCGTTACTCCCAACACTGCTTGTAGGGAAACAGACAAACAATAGTCCATGTTTAGATCATGGAAGTTTCAAGATAACGAAATTCATTGTCGCCAATTAGTGTGGAGCATGAACCAATTAGACTACATTATCTATGGATGTAATATTTCATCATCCTTCTTTACTGTAATGTACTACTGTTTACCAGACACTGTATCTATGGTCCCATGTACCACCTTTACTGTAATGTACTACTGTTTACCAGACACTGTTTCTATGGTCCCATGTACCACCTTTACTGTAATGTACTACTGTTTACCAGACACTGTTTCTATGGTCCCATGTACCACCTTTACTGTAATGTACTACTGTTTACCAGACACTGTATCTATGGTCCCATGTACCACCTTTACTGTAATGTACGCGTTTTCAGACCTGTATCTAGGTCCCATGTACACCTTTCGTATGTACGTGTTTCAACTGTATCTATGGTCCCATGTACCACCTTTACTGTAATGTACGACTGTTTACCAGACACTGTATCTATGGTCCCATGTACCACCTTTACTGTAATGTACGACTGTTTATCAGACACTGTATCTATGGTCCCATGTACCACCTTTTCAGACCATTTACAGTATTGACAGTACTGCACTGTATGGATGCAGGCCCTTGGAATTGCTTGACCAATTCTGCCAACTCGTACACATTGTGGTACGAGTATATAAAGAGTTGATTGGGATCCACTTGCAACAACATAGCGATACGTAACATGGAGCCGGCAGGTGATCCAGGTCACAGTAGAGGTCAAGCAGTGGTGGGAGGAAGACGAGGAAGACGTGTTGGTCAAAGGAACGGCAGGGGACAAGCACCCCTTCTGAGAGGTGGTCGTGGGCCTCGTTTGAGAGGTGTAGGGGGAACGTGGTAGAGGACAAGGCCACGGACCAAGACAGCGGCAGCAACAGCAAAGATTGTCCAATGAAATCCGAGCAATAGTTGTAGACCATGTCATAAATCATGGCATGACAATGACTGAGCTACAATGATTCAAACCCAACCTCAGAAGATCTACCGTGGCCTCAATAATCAGAACATTCTGCAATGAGAACCGGTAAGTTGTCAGCAATTCACTAAACATTATGCTACTCTCAATTGTCAAATGACTGCATACCAATGTGTATCACAGAGTAGGTGATGTGACTAAGTGCTCTTACTGTAATGTTCCCTGCCGATTTGAGATTAGGCCAAATAGGGGAGGCAGAGGCAAAATTCTGACTGACCAACAAGAGCAGATTTATTTAAATATATGAATGCACAATGCAATGTTTTGAACATTGGACAGTCTGTGTTACAAGTGCTGACAGTTTTGAGTTTTGTGTCTAGAGTTTTGAAAAATGACATCAAGGTTGTGAAATTAGTAGCAAAGTGATTGTAAAAAAAAAACTGTAATGGCTCTCTGTAATACTATCTGTGCTTAGAGAGGAAGGTGCACTCTGAAAACTGACCACTAGGTGTCGATGTTAAACATGTTCTTGTAAGCAGTAGAGCAAGAGTGTCCAAACTTGTTTTTAAAGACAGATTTCATAATGTGAAGATGCCCGGGAGCCAGTAGTCCCTTTTGACATTTTTGATCCATAATAATTTTTATTTTCACTGTCACAATTATCTTTCTTTTTTTTTTTAACCCTCCTCTGTTGTCCTCGGGGTCAAATTGGACCCGTTATCAAAATGTCTATATTACCAGACACTGTTTATAGACGGTTTACAAACCAACTAGTAACCCTTAACAAAGTGTTGGGAATATCTGGTCCATCTATCTATGTAATGTTTATAGATGTTTTAAAAATGGCTTCTTAAAGGTTTACAAACATTTTTTAATTATTACCAGATACCTAATATAGTATATGAGGGATATAATGTGTGTAACAATAAACTGTCAATTTACAGCACTACTAATAATGAGTAAACATTATTAATTATAATTTCATTGTTTGTTAACAGTAAAATGGCTGTTTGCTTAGAGTTAAATGGCAATTAACTAAAGATTAATTAACTATCAATTTACCATCTATTAATGATGCTTATTATAAAGTGTTACCGAAATATTTCTCTGGGATAAACACATTCTTGGTCCTTGGTCTAAAGATATATGCAAACTGTAACTGTCTGAGGGACAGTGTTACTGAGTTTTCATTAGTGTTTGAATTCATACAGTAATTAAAAACATTAAAAATGTAATAAATAAGAGTTTAAAAAGGGATGTTGGATTTAAAACTGTACTAAAATATTTTACCTTAAAAATATTGTTTGTTTAAATAGTTGCTTTATTACAAATGTCATTTTTGATGTTGAGGTCAAATGACCAGAGTTTAGCGAAGGCCTCACCTGTTGCATTGTGGGTGAGAGGAATACAGAGAGAGAGCCAACGTGGCTGCAGAGAAAAAATGTACGGCCTCAAACAAAGATTTTACACGGTCCAAGAGGCGCACACGGTAATTGTGCTTTTTGTATTTCAGACTTGTCATATTTGTGTTTAATATTTGTTGTAATTTCTTTGGATTTAATGCTCTTTCTGTACTGTTGTGACGCTAACATTGTGGGGCCCGTCTACTTAAGGAAATGTGCTTAAGAGACTGTAAAATGACTGAAAGAAGTATATTTGACTAATTGTATTTTATGTGTTTATTTTTCTTGTAGTTTTCACGGTGTCTTACGACGAAAAGGTGGAAATAAATGATCAAAGGACATCTGTATGATGCGTGGCCTTATTTAATTGGACCAGTGTAATTACAAAGGTTTACAAACATTTTTTAATCATTACCAGATACCTAATATAGTATATGAGGGATATAATGTGTGTAACAATAAACTGTCAATTTACAGCACTACTAATAATGAGTAAACATTATTAATTATAATTTCATTGTTTGTTAACAGTAAAATGGCTGTTTGCTTACAGTTAAATGGCAATTAACTAAAGATTAATTAACTATCAATTTACCATCTATTAATGATGCTTATTATAAAGTGTTACCGAAATATTTCTCTGGGATAAACACATTCTTGGTCCTTGGTCTAAAGATATATGCAAACTGTTTTGTAAATATGGGTTTGGTGAGTTGTTTTCTAATAACAAAAAGCTGAATATTGGTTTGTTTAAAGAATCTGTGCTTTTTAAAGACAAAGAGCAGTGGGCCAACTACATATGGGCTAAGCCAAAATTGAGTATTTTTGTGATGATAAAACTGGAATATGGCACTGAGAATTATGTTGTATATAACTTGTCAAAAAGGCAAATATCTCTGTGTGCTCAAGTGAGATCTGGGGTTTTACCTTTGACTGTTGAAACAGGACGAGATGTTAATTTAGAAGAGGAAAAAACGGATCTGTCCCATGTGTTGTTTTAATGATATAGAAAATGAGTTCCATTTTGTTTTCTACTGTCCTTTTTATTGTGAACAGCGTGATTTTTTTGTTTTGTAAGATAAAATCAGAGATTGATTTGATAAATATGGATGATGCTCAAAGACTGAGATGGCTGTTCACATGTGAAACATATAAATTAGCCAGTTATCTTGAGAAAGCCTGGGAGCAGAGGAAAAATAAACTATAAAAATAAAATAAAGCTCTTTATCGAGATGCTCTGTAGATGAGGATTTGTTTGTATACGCTGTGTGTGTGTTGTGTGTGTGTGTATATATATATATATATATATATATATATATATATATATATATATATATATACACTCACCTAAAGGATTATTAGGAACACCTGTTAGATTTCTCGTTAATGCAATTATCTAATCAACCAATCACATGGCAGCTGCTTCAATGCATTTAGGGGTGTGGTCCAGGTCTAGACAATCTCCTGAAGACAATCTCCTGAACTCCAAACTGAATGTCAGAATGGGAAAGAAAGGTGATCTAAGCAACTTTGAGCGTGGGATGGTTGTTGGTGCCAGATGGGCTGGTTTGAGTATTTTCCAATCTGCTCAGTTACTGGGATTTTCATGCACAGCCATTTCTAGGGTTTACAAAGAATGGTCTGAAAAAGGAAAAACATCCAGTATGCTGCAGTCCTGGGGGGCGAAAATGCCTCGTTGATGCTAGAGGTCAGAGGAGAATGGGCCGACTGATTCCAGCTGATAGAAGATCAACTTTGACTCAAATAACCACACGTTACAACCGAGGTATGCAGCAAAGCATTTGTGAAGCCACAACACGCACAACCTTGAGGCGGATGGGCTACACCAGCAGAAGACCCCACCGGGTACCACTCATCTCCACTAAAAATAGGAAAATGAGGCTACAATTTGCACCAGCTCACCAAAATTGGACAGTTGAAGACTAGAAAAATGTTGCCTCGTCTGATGAGTCTCAATTTTTTTTGAGACATTCAGATGGTAGAGTCAGAATTTGGCATAAACAGAATGAGAACATGGATCCATCATGCCTTGTTACCACTGGGCAGGCTGGTGGTGGTGGTGGTGGTGGTGGTGGTGTAATGGTGTCGGAGATGTTTTCTTGGCACACTTTAGGCCCCTTAGTACCAACTGGGCATCGTTCAAATGCCACAGCCTACCTGAGCATTGTTTCTGACCATGTCCATCCCTTTATGACCACCATGTACCCATCCTCTGAAGGCTACTTCCAGCAGGATAATGCTCCATGTCACAAAGCTCCAATCATTTCAAATTGGTTTCTTGAACATGACAATGAGTTCACCGTACTAAAATGGCCCCCACAGTCACCAGATCTCAACCCAATAGAACATCTTTGGGATGTGGTGGAGCGGGAGCTCCGTGCCCTGGATGTGCATCCCACAAATCTCCATCAACTGCAAGATGTTATCCTATCAATATGGGCCAACATTTCTAAAGAATGCTTCCAGCACCTTGTTGAATCAATGCCACAAAGAATTAGAGCGCTTCAGCTAGTTTATTATTATATATTATATATTATATTATATATTGTTTGTTTGAAGTCCGTATAGCAGCCCCTCAGTGGCTTTAAGTTTTTAGGCTTAGCCATTATATATATTATGAATATAAAGAGTTGATTGGGATCCACTTGCAACAACATGGCGATACGTAACATGGAGCCGGCAGGTGATCCAGGTCACAATAGAGGTCAAGTAGTGGTGGGAAGAAGACGAGGAAGACGTGGGAACCTGTGGCCAAATCCACAAGACAGAGTTGATGAAAATGTAGAAGTACAGTAATCAACTCCTTTGCTTTGCTTTTTACAGTACAAGCAAGTTGAGGAACACTGCATTTGATGTTTTACAGTACTGTCTTTTCTATTTCGTAGCTAATTATTTTGCTTTGATTCAAATAAACCTATGTTGTGATTATACTATTTATTGTTTTTCATCAATACAATTAAGATTTTGTTCAATGATTCCACTGTGTCTGTAGTATTCTCTCTACTACTGCAGTACTTTTACAGGGATGTATTTACATGTACCATAATGAAACATGTATCACCTATTTTGTACTACAATATTCAAAGTTCCCATGGCATGAAAATGTCATTTTATGAGGTTTTTTAACATTAATGTGAGTTCCCCCAGCCTGCCTATGGTCCCCCAGTGGCTAGAAATGGTGATAGGTGTAAACCGAGCCCTGGGTATCCTGCTCTGCCTTTGAGAAAATGAAAGCTCAGATGGACCGATCTGGAATCTTCCCTTTATGACGTCATAAGGGGAAAGGTTACCTCCCCTTTCTCTGCTTTGCCCACCCAGAGAATTTGGCCCGCCCATGAGAAAGAGAGAGACATCATGGCTTGCAAACAAGCGAAGCATGGCAGTTGGTCAAGAGCAATCCCCCCACCCTCCACCTTGCCCCCCCCCTCTCCTCCTCAATAGCATTTAAAGCTACAGACACAGAAATGGCACATCCTAAGGAAAGCTCATTGTGGGACTGGCTCTAGTGGCTGTAATTCTGCACCAAGGCTGAATTTTGTGAAAGAGACTTCAGATACAGTATTACCGGCAATTTCCACTGGATCCGCAGCCCTCTGGAGCAGATACACAGAGCTTCTATTTTTGATGGACGACGGAGCACTCCGCAGCAATTCAGCACAATTCAGATAGTGCGGGACAGGAAGTTGAGCACAGAAACAAAATAAAACATCCGGTTACTTTTCAAAATAATATACACCGTGCTCACGGCGGATCATATTTCCCTGCACTACACCTTGAAAACACAGCTCAGAGCAGTTTCCCCTCTACTCCTCTGGATGGAAACTAACTGTTGTTGGTTTTGTGGTTCTGTTTATAGAAACTACATCCTGTTATATCGCGCGAACATACGTCAATTTGCGAGATCTCGTGGTCGGCTGGCCGCAGCCGTTACGCAACAAATCCGGACCTGGTGGGTATTGACGGACGGCGGAGCACGCAGCCGTTCCGCAGCGGAGCCGGTTCGCAGACGTTCCGCATCCTGTGGAAATCCACGGTTAGGGGACCACTAAGGTCTATATAAAAGAGACTTCAGATACAGTATTAGGGGACCACTAAGGTCTATATAAAGAGACTTCAGATACAGTATTAGGGGACCACTAAGGTCTATATAAAGAGACTTCAGATACAGTATTAGGGGACCACTAAGGTCTATATAAAGAGACTTCAGATACAGTATTAGAGGACCACTAAGGTCTATATAAAAGAGACTTCAGATACAGTATTAGGGGACCACTAAGGTCTATATAAAGAGACTTCAGATACAGTATTAGGGGACCACTAAGGTCTATATAAAGATACTTCAGATACAGTATTAGGGGACCACTAAGGTCTATATAAAGAGACTTCAGATACAGTATTAGGGGACCACTAAGGCCTATATAAAAGAGACTTCAGATACAGTATTAGAGGACCACTAAGGCCTATATAAAAGCATCCAAAAAGCAGCATGTCATAGGACCTTTAATGATTGTACGAACAATGACACAGTGAAACTATCGGTAGCTTGTGTGTGGGTAATCTAAAGTAAAATTTTAATGGTATTTCACAATAAATTAGTTTTTTGAACCAATGATTCTGCAAGTGCAAGATTTATTTAAATATATGAATGCACAATGCAATGTTTTCAACATTGGACAGTCTGTGTTACAAGTGCTGACAGTTTTGTGTCTAGAGTTTTGAAAAATGACATCAAGGTTGTGAAATTAGTAGCAAAGTGATTGTAAAAAAACTGTAATGGCTCTCTGTAATACTATCTGTGCTTAGAGAGGAAGGTGCACTCTGAAAACTGACCACTAGGTGTCGATGTTAAACATGTTCTTGTAAGCAGTAGAGCAAGTGTCCAAACTGTGTGTGTGTGTGTGTGTGTGTGTGTGTGTGTGTTGAGGGAGATGAGCATGTATGAATATAAAGAAGTATAGACTAATACTTTAATGTGAAACTTATTGGATTTGTAATTATGATGTTCTTTTTATGTTGTTATTATTTTACCGTTTTAATGTTCTTTAGTACAGCACTTTGGTCATCTTAAGCTGTGTTTAAATGTGCTCTAGAAATAAACTTTACTTAATTAAATTCAATATAAGAGACATTTACATACAGAGAGATATGTTGCTTATAATAATTAAAATCAGAAATCACAATCAAAACAGTAGAAACTGGTTCCCAAGTTGTATCATTTATTTCTAACCTTTATTATACAGACAGTTGATTATAGACTGATATAGACCAAGGTATAATAACAAGTATATATCACTGACAACACTGCAAGATACAACTATTATAAATGCATCAAAGAAGAATTCATATTCCTTCACATATAATATAAAACATCCCATAATCTCCTGATTTAAAATCAAACATCAGTACAGAAACACAAGATCAAATGGTAAAGGTTAAATGATATGAAAAAGAAAAACTAAATTTAAAAAGTGAATTACCAACATGTTAAAAAATATTAAAAACAATAAGACATAACAGAGCAGCCCCCTCCTGAGGGTCAGGGTGCAGCCTGAAGCAGTGATCCCTATAATCACACGGATCCACAACAACATCAAGAAAGGCTAAACAAACTCAATATATATACAATATGATATAATATAATGAGTATATGCATAACAAACTAATACAGATGATAAGGGAACAACTGTGTCATTGGGTATTTATAACCTTTGGCATTTATGACTAATTTCCCATCTTATATTACAGCTCTTGTACTTTTTACTTAATTTTATTTAATCCTAATAATCTTAATAATAATACCACATACAGTTTATGTAGTTTTTTTGTTTGTTGTTTTTGTAATCTCTCTCTCTCTCTCTCTCTTGTGTTAAAATTCAAATGCATGAATGCATGAAATCCCTTGTTTTGAAGCCAGTGTATCCCAGGCTGTATTAAAGCCAATGATGAAATGAACATATGCATATTAAGTCTCTCTCTGAGCTGAAAGCTGCTCTCCTCTCCGTGTCCTCTTGTTCACAGCGACTACAGCAGCACAGAGCATCAGCAGCAGGACGTTGAGCACTGAGCATCTCACGTTGAAGAAGGTGGAGTAAATCCCAAAGGGCTCCATGTACACTAACAAAGTTCTGCTGCTTGACACACACTGATAATCTTTGTCATAAACTGCACACCAGTACTCCCCTGCATCTTTCACTGAGACATTAGAGATAACCAGGCTCCCATTATTATCATACACGCTCACTCTGCACATGCTGTGATACGTTACACTAAAGATTTTTCCCTCTGTTCGGTTTGACTTGATAAACCAATAGTGCCCCGTACCCTTTTCCCAATCTGTGCATCTGAGAGTCACATCTTCTCCCTCTGAGAACAGCTCTACAGCAGGGGGGCCAAATTTGGGGCACACCACCAGATAATAAGTGTGCCCTATCAAAGAGGCTTCACAGGAGTACCAACCTGAGTGATTTAACATTAGAGATGAAAACACCAGCGAGTAGTTTCGGTCCACTGAAGGAACAGTCTGGTTTTGTTGTCCTAGGTCAGTGGAGATCCGATCATACCAACGCGGCGGCCGTTCATCAGTGGAATCAGTGTCAGTACACGGCAACACAGCCGTCTCTCCCACTGAGCCGTAGAATGTCTCTAGTTCCTCTATGTGTATGACTACTTTCGTCTTCTTCAAATTCAACCCTACAGTGCGGCTGCTAACACACTGCTGTTGGCTCATCACCAGACAGGTGTACCATGTAAAGTCTGTTGTTGTGAAGTTGGAAACACGAAGAGCTGATGTGTTTGTCACCACTTGGTATCTTCCTCTAACATCGTCCATCACTGATCTCGTATTGTCCCCAAAAACTCTGCTCCATGTTATTTGCTGATATCTAGAGTCCTGTTTGAGCCACTGGACATCCAGATTATCAGCTGCTCCCTCACATGGCACGTCCACTGTTTCTCTATATCCCACCCTAACAATTTGTCTCGTCTTATTGATTGAAGTACAAACAGTAATACTGATGTTGTTCTCATGCGTCACGTTGCCCTGAGTCCAACACTCCTCTCGGTACGGGCCGGAGTCTGAATGGGTCAGGTTGAGGATGGTGTAAGAAGAAGTAGTCACCGTGCTGACCAGTCGTTGTTTCAAGTCTCCAGGTAGTGAGGAGGTGTTGGACCAGAGGTCAGAGGTGTTCCACAGGACGAGCTTCTCCTCACCAACAGATCTGGAGATCAGGCAGGAGTCGGTGTCCTCGGGGAGGTTGAAGGTGTAATTGGTCCTTTCCTCATGGATGAGGATCCGTTCTTCTGCATGGATGTTGTTGATGAGAGCAAACAGCAGGAAGGAGAGCTCTGTGACTGCAGCCATTCTGCTCCGAGGTCGACAAACACTGACACCACTCAGCTCATATACGCTCTACGACAACCCTCGTCAGCAGCTGCTCTTTTTTCCTTTTTTCAACGAAAATGACTTGTTTATCTCAGCATCAGAGGAAACTTCAGGCATCAGGCTCATTATCAAGTCATCAATTTCCTTTGCACGAGTCTAAACCACGGACGCTGTCGTGTCTTCAAACACAGATTATTCAGATATTATTCAGAGTTGTGAGGAAACCACTCAGCTGTGTGTGTATATAATATATATTATAGACCAAGACTTTAGTGTGAAACAATTTTGAACAAAGTGTGTAATGTAAGAAACAGTGTGTAGTGTTTTGCAAGAAGTATGTTGCAGAATTGCACTCAAAGTGCAAACAGAAAACGTGTTTGTACAAAGGCCTCAAGCCACAAAGCCGGACCGTGACAGTACCCCACAACTTCCAGACGTCCCAAAGAGTCCAACTAGAACTGGGTGGGGGGAGGGCGTCCGAGGCCTGTACTATTCCACTACGCACGTGTTCACGTAAAGGAGGCGGTGTTTGCACAGCATGACCCATCACAAACATCTTCCAGGGCCGCATATTTTACATAAGAAGAGCAAACTATAATTCTACATAAATATACAATTAGGTGAAGCTGATATAAAAATGGCTTCAGGAGGAGGGGAAGGCAAAAAGGATGTGGCAGGTTGCCGTTGTTATGTATGTTGCAGGGAATGGTGGACCCAAAAGCAGAGAGCAGATAGGCGAGAGTTGAGCTTGTGGATTTTATTAGGCAAAAAGAACAAAGTACTTATCAACAAAGGGAGTCCGAATGAGCAGGCAACAACTGGTTCCAGGGCGAAGGTAAAAAGGAGAACTGGAAGATACAAAAAAACAAAAAGCATCCAAAACACAGGAACTAGAAACAAAAGGAAATCCAGGGAGTACAAAACTTGATCTTGACTGACACACAAAACATTACTGGAACAAACAAACTGGCAGGAAAAAACCACAAAGCACGCTGACGCAGGGACATACTACAAACAATCAGGGTTCAAAATTAGCACCGTTTAGCCAAATGCTGGTGAAAAATGCAAATGGCTGGTAGATTTGCTTCACTCACCAGCCAAAAAACCTGACGGTAATCTATTGAGTGGCTGGTAATATTTCAACGTTCACCAGCCATTTGGCTGATATTTTCCTGCGGTTTGGCCTCTCATTTACACGAAAACCCCGTTTTTAATCACAGAAAACGATTATTTCTAAAAACTCCGGCCAAAGTGGAGATTTTGGAAAACTTGGTTTGCACGTTTGCACGTAAACTGAGACAAACGGAGGTTTAGGCAGCCGAGAGAGAGAAAGAGGAAGTGAGTCGTTGCTGTTGGTGCTATTTTCAGGATTCTGATTGGCTAACGTGGGCTTGAGCTTCTCGTTACACTGCCACCTACAGGTGTGGCATGGTCTTGACGTCATTGACAGCATATATACACGGGTACATGTAAACAGACACTTTTCTGAAAACATAGAGGTTCTAAATGTGTAAATGTGTAAAAACGTGTAAACGTAGTCTAAATACAGCGGGTAACGAGGAAACACAAGACAGGTGACACAAGGCTGGGAAACAGGTGAAACACATAAGGGCAATCACAAGGGCGGGAAAACAAAGGAAGTAAAACAAGACAAGACAAGACAGAAAACAAGACCGTCAAAATAAAACAGGAAACAGGGCAAAAATACAAAACAGAAAAAACAGATTACCAAAATAAGACAAAAACACACCAAACCCATAACAGCCGTTTTAGTAGTATGTTTCTTTGCGTCAGTGTATTTAGTTTTGGTTGTATTTTCTGGGTTTTACTTTGTGCCCTTTGTCTGAGTAAGTTTGTTTTGTTTTTTTAAACACAGTTTTTGCACGTATGCAGCTTCCTGTCGGCTTCTTAAAAATTTTAAAAGTTTCGTGCACCTCACCACTTCATCGGCCTTGGCGTGAGATGTGGGTCTGACACCGGGGCTCTGGGACTGAGGACAGCAGGACAACATGGGGTGTGGGTTAAGGGACAGCATAGGATGATGTGAGATAGGGGACTGCAGGGGGCTCAAGAAAGAAGGCAGAGCCTCTCTGGCGACGGTGGACACCATCTGGAGGCCGGGCAGGGCGGAGAGCTGACACACGCTACAGCGACAAGTCAGCAGGACTGGAGACAGGAGACAGGCGACAGGCGACAGGGGAGCTGGGTACACAAAGGACTGCTGTGGCAGGTTTAAATCTGAGATGAGCTGCAGCTGATCGGGCGCAGGCAGTTAAACCCCAGAGTCTGGGGAATGCAGCAGCTGAGAGGAGTCAGGAGAAGACTGCAGTATTTTAGGGTGCTGTTGTTACCCTGGCACAGGGGAATGTTAGCTTGGCTCCGCCCCCCTACGTACTTCCACTAAAATTTCATTTTCCTTCAGTACTCCGTCTGGGTTTGCGGTATATGTCGGTACACGATCCATTCTGCCTGCACGATCCGTTCTGCACATGCGCAAAATGTTCGCGCATGCGCGGTTGTACGAGGATTTACGACACTGCACGATCTGTTCCACGCTTCCGGTCGACAGCCAAGCTAACGTTAGTTTAGCTAACAGCTAATTCGGCTAACTGCTAGCTGATTGTAGCGGTCTGCCGTTAGCCTCCACAGGCAAGCTAACGTTAGTTTAGCTAACAGCTAATTCGGCTAACTGCTAGCTGAGACAGCATGTAATAACTTTAAAAGACCCTCAAAATACAACTTGAAAATAAATGTTGACATATATAACAAACACCTAACATATATAACAGCTGTTACGTCAGTTCTACTTTACTTGTGCTCATTTAAAATACAATCACTCAATACTTGTCTTTATTGTTATTACTGTGAAGTCTTAATTTAGCTGTAGCCTGCTTTTCCCATTACGTTTGAGTTAACGTTATTTTAGACTGAATCTAGCTGTCAGCTAGCGGTTAGCCGAATTAGCTGTTAGCTAAACTAACGTTAGCTTCCCGGTGGAGGCTAGCCATAGGCTAGCGTGGAACAGATCGTGCAGGTCGTATCCTCGGTAAAACAGTATTATCTTGCGCATGTGCAGAACGGATCGTGCAGGCAGAACGGATCGTGTACCGACAGTATATTCTTGGGTTTTCTCCGGCCAAATCTTTGGCGGTCCAATCAGTGAACAGAGGGAGTGGCTGAGAATGATGACGTTGAGGACCAATAAACCAAACATGAGTGGACTAACTTACTTATCAACTTACCTTCCGCCACAGTGAATATCCACAGTCCAAAGACAAGAGTTGAATGGCGAGAGGAAAAAACAAAGTTACCTTTAACCACACAGCCAGAAAAATGCGTTGCAAATATGCTTATGCTCAAGGCTTCAAAGTACATCTGTCGGAGCGCACCAGACATACCACATAGACCTTTTTCATGGCAGACATGTTGACATGTCATAGTAGGAAAAGCACAGGTGTATTGAAAACCAGTAATGATGGCTGCATCCCACTTAGGAGAGGCCCTGGTATTGTGCGTGCTGACTCACTAAAATAGCTCACTGGGACACTTGATGGAATCGAGCCATTGTTAAAGTTATCAATTTCAGCTGTGCTTTTATCAGTCCTTCCAGAAAAATGCGAGTGAGTTTTTTTGTGATTGTTGCGGCAAAAATCCTTGATTATGCGGCACGTTTTCTAAAAAATGCGATGGAATATGCGGGATATTTATGCAATTTTATGCGATGAAACTGTGGTTTCATCGTGGCTTCATCGCGGGGTTTGCAGCTTTTCGATGATGTTCACGTCGCGTAATTACGTCACTTCATAACGTTCCCATGGCAACAGGGGAAAATGGCTGCTCTTGTGTGAAGTAAACGCAACATTTTTCTGCTAAGAAATATGTGACTTTTTTTGCAACGAAAATGTGGGGATTATGAAATCATGCAAGCTCCGCATATTTTGCGCGGAAATCGGCAATTTATGCAGCGAAAGTGCGGCGTATTTGAAAAAAATGCGGCCCCCGCATAAATATGCGGACTTTGGCTGATTAGGCATTGAATTATGCGATCGCATAATCGCATTTTTCTGGAGGGACTGTTTTATCAATATATATAAGTCAAAATGTCAGCTGTGAAAAAGGTCCGCTGTCACTGCCCGATGTGAGTCGAGTGCAGATGTGAGTTGCGTATGCTCAGATTTAAACGGTTTATGGTATAACGGCAAGGGATCCGGATCCGGCTGCAAGCAGTTTGTGAAATCCATAAAATAATAAACTTTTCTCATTACAAACAATAAGAGAAGATGGAAATCATTTCAAAAACGTTTTAGCTATCTATGATTGTGCGCCCGGTTAGCACAGTTGGTAGAACAGGCGCTCATATATAGAGGTGTAGTCCTCAACGCAGCGGGCCCTGATTCGACTCCGACCGGCGGCCCTTTGCTGCATGTCATCCCCCTCTCTCTCCTTTCATGTCTTCAGCTGTCCTATCACAAATAAAGGCTGAAAATGCCCAAAAATAATCTTTAAAAAAAAAAAAAAAGCTATCTATGATTGTTTGATTGCTAACGTTAGCTCAAAAAGCCATTCAAGTGACAGCCTTTGTTGTTTGATTGCTAACTTGTAGCCAGCAGTGAACAAACTTCGTTATGTAGGTTCTTGTAGGCTACTTCAGCCTCTAATGTAGAACTGACATCGGGGATGAAAATGTGATACCTTACGCTAAATAATAAATTACTGCTATGTAATGACCTATCTCATTATTCTGTGGCTAACAGCAAAACATATCTGCGTGAAATCTGGTTTGGCCTACCTGTGTGTCGCAAAGTGACGCATGCGCAACTCACATCTGCACTCGACTCACATCGGGTAGTGACACCATAAGGCACAGTGATATGAGGAATCCCCCACACCTGGCGTCACTTTCACAGGAGGGCGCAGTTAGGCAGTCCCTCCAGGATTTTGTGATGTCGCGATCGCGCCAATTCACGCGAATTCAACCAATCACCGCGAATTTGGTGCGACTCGCAATTTTGACCAATCACCGCAACTTTTCCGCACATTTGACCAATAACCTGACGTTTCCCGCGACTTCAACCAATCACAGCAATCCCACGTGCACTCTGAGAGCCAATGACCAATCGGGAGTGAGAACGGGGTTGATCATTTCCTTGTTTTTGATATGAAGACGAGACGTGTGTGTGTGACTCATTTACCAACAAAACGTACAGCAAAAGACATTTCACGACCTGGCTCATAGGCATGACAAAAGGTGGAGGAACACATGAAGGTTCTGGTTTTGTACTCAGGACAGACAAGCATATGTTATGACAGGCTGACAGGCCACAACAAAGGAGGGAGATGCACAGCAATCTTAGTAGTAACGAAATACCATGTATTCAATAAAACTGCAAAGGTGGGGAAGTCAGGATCAGTGGTGTTTGAGGATGTGTGGATGCAATGAACAATGTATGGTGGATGTTGTCAGTGTCTAACAAAGGCCGAAATTAAAAGGTGAACTCATGCTGGTGCTGGGTGAAGGGCTCGCTGCACACTGGTCTCTGGGCAGGGGCGGGGGGGTGAAGTAGACTGGAAGGACTGGCCAGGTGTTCCCAGTTACCTCGTTATGACCTCAGTCACAGACCTGCAAGTGCACATGACAGACAACAGTACACAGGTACAGGGCAACAGGCTCTGGGCCGTCACATACGTACACTATACGATTAAAAACATCAGCGCAACCCTCATGTTGGTTGTTACAAGAAACAAGACCGGTTGAATTTTTCATTTAAATTAATCGGAAACATGACATTTCTTTGTGAAATCCAATAAGCTTCACGTTAAAGTCATAGTCTTTTTTTTATACACACACACACATACACACACACACACACACACACATATATATCACTGGTTGTTTCCTCGCATATCTGAAAATCTGTTTGAGAACACGACAGCCTCCGTGGTTTTAGATGAGATTAAGGAGCAGCTGATGAGGGTTGGCGTAGAGCAGGGGTCTCCAACCTTTCTTCATCTAAGGCACACGTGTCAAAGTCAAGGCCCGTGGGCCAAATCCGGCCCCTCGCAAACTTTGATCCGGCCAACATGTCAATTCAGGTTCACAATAACTTTTTGCCCGCCTAGCATTTGCCGCTATTTCCAACATTTTGTGGGTTTTTTTCAACATTTTTGCCGCTATTTCTGATATTTATTTTTTTTTTTCAACATTTTTGCCGCTATTTCTGACATTTTGTGTTTTTTTTTCAACATTTTTGCCGCTATTGCCGACATTTTGTGGGTTTTTTTCAACATTTTTGCGGCTATTTCCGACATTTTATTTATTTTTTTCAACATTTTTTCTGCTATTTCCGACATTTTTTATTTTTTTTTCAACATTTTTGCCGCTATTTCCGACATTTTGTGGTTTTTTTTCAACATTTTTGCCGCTATTTCCGACATTTTATTTATTTTTTTCAACATTTTTGCTGCTATTTCCGACATTTTGTGGGTTTTTTTCAACATTTTTGCTGCTATTTCCGACATTTTGTGGGCTTTTTTCAACATTTTTGCCGCTATTTCCAACATTTTGTGGGCTTTTTTCAACATTTTTGCCGCTATTTCCAACATTTTGTGGGCTTTTTTCAACATTTTTGCCGCTATTTCCAACATTTTGTGGGCTTATTTCAACATTATTTACCTTTTTTTTTTTTTTATATTTTGGGGTTTTTTTTTTTAAAACATTTGGCGTTTTTATTCGACATTTTTTGATGCTTTTCTCCACGTTTTTGGTGCTTTGTCCGTCAGTTTTTATGCTATTTCTGACATTTCTGGTGCTATTTTCAACGTTTTTCATTCATTTCGTCTGTCAGTAAACTGTCTGGCCCTTGATGTGATTCTCTTTTTCCAATGTGGCCCATAGAGAATTTGAGTTTGACGCTCCTGATCTAAGGGTTACTTAAAATAACGAAAGTGCCCAAGAGGTACTTGCATCACATCGCTTACATTTATTTACATAACACACATAAGCTGAATGAAGTTTGCTGAAATTGCAATACCCAAAGCTTATGAAATATCGTAACTTCACGTCAAGGTTCATGACTATTTTACACTTCTTTTAGCCCACATAGTTATAGCTACATCGCTGAAAATAATCCCATCACGGTCCAAGAAATAATTACCACTTTACACGTCCATGGCCCACAAAGTTAGCTACCTCACTTTTAATATCGGGGTCATTTTGTGTCTTAGTTTGACGACCTATCCGCGAGCTACTGGACACCTGCTTGCGAGCTACCGGTAGCTCGCGAGCTACTTGTTGGAGACCATTGGCGTAGAGCTTATGAGGTGAGTGGTGTCAGTGTTTGTCGACACTCACAAGGAGACCTCAGAGCAGAATGGCTGCAGTCGCGGAGCTCTCCTTCCTGCTGTTGGCTAAAAACACAGATTTTAGCATTTTAAAATGATTATTTTGGCACCCTTTGTCTACCAGAGGTTAGCTGTCAATAGGCCAATGTTAGTTATGTGTTAAGGCACTTGCAAACATAATACTAAAGCTTTCTAATTTATCCATATTTCACTTTAACACAAGCTGCATACTGTGTACAAAATGCAGCTTTAGCTTAATTTAGAGACTTACCACTTGTTTACTATACAAGACATCTTGATGACAGCCATGCTCCCCCCTCAACCTTTAGCCATCTTTAGCCTTTTTAAATCAGTGAGTACATTATCATACTCTCTTTTATACCACTCAGCTAGGTGGCAGTATTAGGCCGCTTGCACGCTGCCTGCGTGGTGCGAGCGTGGCGTTTCTGTTGCGTGTCAGCTGCGTGGCGGCTGCGTGGCGTTTTCTATGTCTTTGCACACCAGAAACGTGTCTGATGCGGCGCTGCTGCTGCTGCTAGCCTTGTCTGTACACATGTTTCCCCTTGATAAAATGAAATACCATGTTAAACATAAATATATACTGATCTGATTACAGCAAAGACAACGTCGGCAGTATTGACGTCAAAATAGGCTCCAGAATATGTGGTTCTTTTGGATCTGCAATATTTGAAAATTGATAATTATTTATTAATATTTTTTTAAATTACATTTATATCTGCATTTATGTCAAAACCTTGAGACTTTCAAACATCACCATGTCATTTATTAAATGTACTTGTGTCTAAACGACATATAAACATCTTTTTGTATTCTATGTTGCCTGGAAACGCTTCCAACACGCTTGCGTGTCGCATGAAAAATAGGTCCTATTTCTAGCATGCGCGCGTTTTCGGTACCCACTCCTCACATGCGCAACACTAATTGCTTAACTGATCAATAACCAATCACTGCTTTAGTATAGGCCTATAAATAGGCCAAAGGTCAGATTACCTGTTTGGACAGCCCGGTCTCACGGCAGTTCATGTAAATGTGACGTTATTTTAATCTATTGATACGTGTTCACGGGGACGTTTTTGTTGTTTTTTACGTGGTTGCCAGCACGAGAATGTATGTGTGTATATATATATATATATGTGTATATATATATATATATGTGTGTATATATATATATGACCAAAGTGCTGTATAAAAAGTGCTTTATAAAAGAACATTAAAATGTAAAATGGTAATTACACAAAGAGTTCTATCAGCAGAAATGCCAATCACGTTGATTATGCCCAACGATCTTCTAAAATTCAAATATTTCTGATTTTATGTGTCTCCTGTCCCCACAGCATGATGCCAGAGTACACAGTGGCATGTTTAGACAAGTCAAGTCCCCCTACTTTAATGAATTAAATCTAGAGCGCTCCTTTAATGTAAGTCAAAATTCTAAAGCAACTATTTCTAACCTGAACAGGTAGAAACAGACCATAATAACCAGACATGTCTGTGATACACTACAATAAAAACATCAGGGCAACCATCATGTAGGTTGTAAGAAATAATGTTACCACACTACACACAGCAGTACAAACTGTACATATCTGTCTATATGGTTCATTCAGAATATCCATATTTATTCTGTTTCTCTTATTACATATTCTGTTAATATTCTGCATATATCTATATTATTCTTACTACTAGTATAATGTCACTGCTACTACATTGCACATATCTGTACATGTTGTTCATACATTGTTCATATTACATACCCATATTTATTCTGCTCTTATAACAATGCAATATGTTTCTTGTCCTGCCTATGCACTATACTTGTCTATACTTTGTATATCACATTGCACTTTTCTGCTTTTTTGCACTTCTGGTTGGACGCAAACTGCATTTTGTTGTCTTTGCACAATGACAAAAAAATTTAATCTAATCTAAATAAGACAGGTCGAACTTTTCATTGAAATTAACTGCAGACATGACTTTTATTGTAAAAACACACACACACACACACACACACACACACACACACACACACACACACACACACACACACACACACACACACACACACACACATTGATTGCATGACTACATGATTGGTGGATATATCAACCAAACTTTTCCTCACTTTCCTGGAGCTGGTGGTTTCCTACATCTCTTCAATAATCTGTGTTGAAGTCACGACAGTCTCGGTGGTTTTGGCTCCATTTCCTCTCATATTTCCCCGACAGATATCCATCAAACTGAGACACCAACTTGAAAAGTTTCATACATTTTATGTAACTTCCACCCTTGAAAACTGCAGGTCCGCCGCAACTCTCAGTTCTTTTAAATCAAGGCTGAAGACTTTTCTTTTTTTAATGCTGCCTTCCTTAAAATAACTGTTCTCTTGATATACTGCACAGTAACTTTTATTCTCCTATTTTATTTGTTTTTATATTTTTTTATTGTTTTTAACTGCTCTTTAACGTTAAGGTCTGAGGGCATTTTCACGTCTTCTTAAATTTACTTTTTTAGGATATTTGCATATAACTGATCTCCATGTGGTTCATATGAAAATTTTCAGAACAAACTCAGCTTTCCGTCTAGTGACGCCCAAATCTGTCTCAGAGCGATGTGTAAAGAGATAATTTGGCAGTGCGTCTTTCGTCCTCAGAGGGTTAATGTTTTATGTAAAGCACTTTAAATTGCCCTGTTGCTGAAATGTGCTATACTCATAAAGCTGCCTCTCCTTCCTTTTGCCTTGAGGCCACTTTCCTTAAAGTTCTCATATTATGCTTTTTGGCTTTTCCCCTTTCCTTTATTGTGTTATATATCTTTTTGTTCATGTTATAGGTTTACAAAGTGAAAAAGCCCAAAGTCCTCCCCAAAGGGACTTACCATCTCCAACAGAAAACACTGTTCACAAACTGCTCCAAACAGCTCTGTTGTAGTCCAGCCTTTACTTCAGAGACAAACGTGGTCACTTTGGAACACACGTTATAATGCTCACCTAGCTGCTAGCATGGCACGCCCTCATACTCTGCTTCTGACTGGCTAGTAGTCCTTACCTAGCTACTGTCAGGGCACGCCCTCATACTCTGCTTCTGACTGGCTAGTAGTCCTTACCTAGCTACTGTCAGGGCACGCCCTCATACTCTGCTTCTGACTGGCTAGTAGTCCTTACCTAGCTACTGAGCATGTGCGACTCCCAACAAAGATGTTACAGCAGTGAGAGGTCTCACTCTGTAGCTAAAACAGAGAGCTCAACACACAGGGTGAAAAGAGGAGCTGCAGCAATGTGCAGTACAACTAAAATATGGTGTTTTTTGATGAGCATAATATGGGCACTTTAAAATGATAAATGGCATTTTTTTGTCGTGAATCATGGATGATGAATGTAAGACGAGAAAAATGATAAGCTCTGTTTTCATCATATGACGACTGTGCATTAGAGGAAACATACTCATGCAAGTATTGTGTTTAAGTTTTGATGTACCACTTGAACATTTTCATGTTACTTACAACTTCTACACCCCAGTGACATTTATAGCATCTTTACAGATTCAGATTTGAACATTTTCTGTTCATTTTTATCTTCCTAAACTGTATGTGTCTTCATAAAGTCATAGTTTTGTGAAAGGTACTAGTGCAGTGCCCGTTGAAAGGGCCTGTCATATTGCCTTGAACCTGTCATCATTTTCTCAATTAATCAATTAACCGTTTGGTCTATAAAATGTCAAAAAATGTCCATCATAGTTTCTCAAAGTCCAAGTAAATTTTTTAAAAGTCCTGCTTTGACAGTCAAAAAGCCAAATATATTTAGTTTAATGTGATATAAAGCAGAAAAGCGCAGGAAACCTCCATATTTGAGAGGCTGAAAATAGCATTTTTGCATGAACAATTACTTTTCATAACGATTAATCGATTATCAAAAAATAGCAAATGATCACAGCTCTAGTGCCAGTTCATTTACTGTTTTAAGAAAATGCACAGGCCTAAATGTTTTTTTAATCAATAGACAGTTCAGACAGGAGAGTAAAAGGGTAACCGTCAACGCCATGCACCTAGAAGCCCAGACTACCGTCCAGCAACCAACATCCTTCGTCCAGGAAGAGGAGAAACGGTCGACCAACTGCTCACCTTCCCACCCGAAATTGCAGCGACCAACCTGCACCCAGACCTGGTCCTTTGGTCCAAATCCTGTGGACGTGTCTTCATAGTGGAGCTGACAGTCCCTTGGGAGGAAGCCATCGATGAGGCATTTGAAAGGAAAAGGTTGCGATATGCAAACTTGGCTGCCGAAGCAGAGGACCGGAAGGTAAACGTGTAAACGTGCGTCCAGTTGAAGTGAGCTACAGGGGCTTTGTAGCTAGACCCACCACAAGGCTACTAAAGGAGGTTGGAATCAGAGGACAGGCTCAGCGGAAGACCATCAAAGACCTTGTAACAGCTGCAGAAAGAAGCAGTCACTGGCTGTGGCTGAAGCGGAAGGTGACCGTATTAGAGCTCAACAGTCCCACCCACAGCGGGTTCCGGAAGTAAAAATATAATGCAATTTTATGATGATTATAATGCTGCCTGCACGATCCGTCACGAGGATTTACGACACTGCACGAATCACGATCTGTTCCACGCTTCTGACGTTAGCCTCTGCCGGGAAGCTAACGTTAGTTTAGCTAACAGCTAATTCGGCTAACTGCTAGCTGACAGCTTGATTCTAAAACTGTCACTAAAATAACGTTAACTCAAACTTAACACTGGGTAAAGCTGGCTACAGCTGACGTAACAGCCGTTATATATGTTAACGGGTATTTTCAGGTTTTATTTTGAGGGTCTTTTAAAGTTATTACATGCTGTCTCAGCTAGCGGTTAGCCGAATTAGCTGTTAGCTAAACTAACGTTAGCTTCCTTTATTCAGTGGTGCGCAGTGGTTTATGGGATGAGTAGTTCCCTCGCTCTGAGATGACGATAGGTACACAGTCTTGTACCTTTGACTTTTTTGGTATTTTCTGTTCGTTTTTTTACTCTAAATGATATGTTGTATGCTTATGAGTCACGTCCCGTCTGGTTAGCCTAAGGCATGGTCTAAAACTCTTTATATACGGATTTTTCCAGACGTCAATGGGAGAAATGAACGGGAAATTTACTTCTGGAACCCACGGTCTCTCAGAGGAGGGGCGGGACTGTTGGCAGGACTCTATAGGCTACCAAGTGACCTCATGGAGCCTCCAGTGCGACACACACCCAGGTCTGATCAGCCTGCGGTGGGCCAGCCTCAGGTGAGGGTGTATTGTGATAAAAGGCCGAAACATCCAATGAGGCCGGGGTGCACAATTGATATTGGAGGCGATCATCCCCCAATCCAACCCCACCCAAGAGGACATCTCCAACAACAGCGCTTGTGCTGGATTATCAAGGGATTCTAACATCTAGTCCTAGTAAGCATACTCTATTTCTCTTTGTTTTATCATTGTCAACTTACGGTTTGATAAGGGAAACATGAGACACACAAAACTGTAGCTGAAACAAATATCCCGCTGGAACTATGAATCTAAATCTACCTCCATTACAGTAGTGTATAAAATGAAGAACAGTGCTTAAACAGTGTTTTTTCTGTGAGTGAAAGCAATGGACAGTAGACTTGGAAAAACAACATCAAATTCTTTATTATATTCATAGATTTGTCACTGGTTTTATTAGAAGCATTTCCATGCTGATGAGAAGAAAGATACACATACTGAAAAACCCAAATGAGAAAATACTGAGAGAGAAAGTTACACAGAGAAAGAGAGACAGAGAGAGAGAGAGAGCATGCAGTGAGTATCTGTTAGGAAGAGAACATCCGGTGCTCGTTCTCCTACGTTTCCCCTTTTAAAGTCTGTCAGCTTCCCGCACGTTTAAAAACTGGAGTTACTCACACACACATGGACTGTAACTGAGCACAAAGTAACACTCACACTACAAAACCAAAGAACAAAAAAGTACACTTAGTGAAGTTATCAAAATATAGGCTATATGCTGTATATTCTTAAGACGTGTTAACGTGAAAACAACCAGCGCTGAGTTAGCTTCTATGAGAGTGACTTGGACGTTATATTCTCCGACACGTACGATTATAGAAGATTAAAATGACAAAATTGGAGATTCTGAACGTTTTAAACTTTCAACTACAAATCACAAATACTTTACATTCCTGCTGATCATTTTTCAAATCATGCATTAATGTTTGATTGATTGATTGTAATTCTTAAGTACGCCATGATTTTACTACTTCGTTTTGACGCTGCAGGTTTCGTGTTTGATTTACGTAGAAATGTACGGGAACCAAAAGGCTGCCTGGAAATTAAACTAAAACCTTGAGGAAGGCTTTTGGAAATGAGTCAGCAGAAAATAAGGACCAACCCGTTCTCACTCCGAACTCGTAAAATACGGACGTTTGGACAGTCAGCGTCTGAAGCGACGAAAAAAGCGCCCTTCAGCGTGTTTGTAGAACGTACCGGGGAGATTAGCAGCTACACGGGGTTTAGAGAATAGTATATAAGGACGAAATTCCACGTAGGGAGTTTGGTCAAGGTGGTGGATGGGTCAAACACAGGACTTTCACCCAGGAGACCGGGGTTTGTGTCCCGTGTGGCACGGAAGCGTAAGCCCACCCACGACCTTTACCTGTTTCCTTAACATAACTGCGTCAAAAGGGACGCCAATAGTCCCGACCAAGAGCGTTTAGTTAAAGCGCGTTATATGACGCTAAAGGAGACTTTTAGCGTCAATAACAACGACAAAGGCACCTGGCCAAGCGTCCGTATTTGTATGAGATGGGAGTGAGAATACACATAGGACACATAGTAGTAGTTTGTAGTGAAAGAGCTAAAACAGGCGAACCCAGTAAAGTCCTTTAAACGTCACAAAATAACAAACTGAGTCCGAGACAAACTAAGTTTCCCTCGAAACTAATTTGAGAATGCAGCGTGGTAGTAGTGTTGGAAAGTATGTTATTTTAATGAGACGAGGTCAGAAATGATTAACCTAGTGACAATTAGTGGCCAAAACCAGAGAAAAGCTCCACATTTTACACAGCAGTAAGAACCAACGGAGGCTTCACAGACATATTGACCGTACGGTACGTTTACTGTACAAAGACAAACGTCACCATCACTGTGGTCCACTGACGTCTATGTTCACCTACAGGATGACTCCCTCTGTGGAGCTAAAGCATTCAACAGCGTGCTGCAGCAGAGCATTTTATAGCAAAACAGCTTCCTGTGTGTAAAATTATGAAGAGATACTTGCAGCTTTCAGGTACTTAAGTTCATTATGCTCTTGTTCAGGTTTGGATGGGATGGCAGCGGGAAAATAGCTAACAGCAGGAACGTAGGTTTCAGTGAGACAGATCTGGATTTCTTTGTTCAAAAACAGTTGACATTAAGTCCAATTAGTTTTCTCATTTAACTGTGAACTGGATTCGCTTTGTACACAAGTTCATCTCGTCCCTGAACAAAGCTGGAATTTGTGAAGTCCTCGCTATTTCCTTCATGTTTTAAGGACATGTTCACGCCTGAAAAGCTACTTCACCGAATTCCAGTTTTCCCAAGAAAGGTGGGAACCCTTTACCTTGCACATCGCAAAATCACGCAAAACTCCATCTTGTCAGGCTTCAGGTATAACGGGCTGGCTACATTGCACGCAGACGTACGCGGAGCGGACGCTCCAAAACTACACTTCCTCTATAGTCATTGAAACTGGCGACACCGGACACGAGAGCAGTGCGTTAAGTGGTGCGTATGCTCCACGGAGATCCGCTCTACAAGCGTAATAATAGAGTCTTCAGTGTGCGGCCCTTTAACACAGAAATGGACCATAACGTGTCTATATGTCTTTTAAATTAAACTAGCGATATACAGGACACGACTTAATGACTGTGAATGAGCGTATTGGCAGTTTCATTTTGAGAGTTTCTGTTTTTAGTTCTTGTTTCCCGTCACCTGCGTCCTCTGATAACAGCTGACAGTAGATTGATGTTTTCACGGCGCTGTGTTGGCTCCAAAAAACTGAAGAAACAACAACCATCTCGCCTGTAACTCCTGCGCTCCGCGAACGGTCTGCATACGTTACGCGTTCAATGTAGCCAAAGCGTTTGTGTCCGAACAGCAGCGGACCCAACCAATCAGCGTGGGCATGGTGTGATAGCCACGAATGTTCGTTAAAAAAAAAATAATGGCAGACGTGACAGACAGATGGTTCATCCAATCACCTGCCAGGTAGTTTTTTGAAAGTGCCAGCCCTTTTCCAAACGGTTTCCAATGACTGTCATTCTCTTCTGGCGGTACTGGCTTTTCCCCATTTCTTTTCCATTTCTGTTGTTTCTTAACAAGCTGATTAACAACAAAACCTGACGTAAGCGCTAACAGGCCAGGAGTTTGTGTTCAAAATGTCAGTTCGCAGTGTCAGGACGCCTCATAACTCAACCTATCTTAGCTTAAGAGTTGGGTGAAGTATGACTTGCACCACTCCATTTAGTTACGCTTTGATTTCACAGGGGAGAATGGAAAGTTGTGACTAAACTCTACCGCTGGTCGAGCTAAACTGAGCACCTGATGAGTGTAAGCGCTGCAGCTATCATTGGTATAATGTTGAAGCTTATTCCACGGGCACAAAAAGAACAATATTTAACAGCAGTGTGCAGGAGCAACCACAAAATACAGTGTTTCCTTTAGCCAAGGCTGACAGAGAGACGCAGCAAACCATTAACGAAGTTCAGTTTGATTGTTCTTTACTGTCGGTCTGAACTCTCTCTGGGCGAGTGAAGAGTGAAGAAAGTTTCTTAGTGGCCAGATTCGGGTGGCGCATGGATTTCAGAACTCAAGAACCAATCTGGTAGCCTGGGAAAACCCTGATGAACTTCCGGCAAATTTGAGATTTGCTCTGCAAGTCAGTCTGGCCAAGAGCCCATTCAAGACTATTTCCAATTTTTCCAAATCAAGGCACCAATCACAACCGTTGAGGCGGGCTCTACATCAATCACAACCGTTGAGGCGGGCTTTACACGATGACGATAGCGCAGCGACAGCGAGCATCTTTGTTGTTTACACTCAACATGACGGCTACCGAACCCGTTGATGCCGCTGTCGCTGCTACGTCCCCCGGATCGTTGGTCTGATTGGTTGAAGGACTATCCAACTGCGCCCAGAGGCATTTGAGCGGCGCCCGTTGGAAATGGGCTGTGAATAAACCTTCCCCAGACCCACTCTCAGTTACAACTGAGAAGGGTCTGGTGTCAACCAGGCTACCAATCTGGGGATTTTACACAAATATGTTGAGAAAATGGTTCGGTAGAAATGTGCCAACGGAGTTTAATCAACAACTAAAACTTTTAAATCCTAAAAACCCAACATTCAGCCATAATTTGCAGGTGCAATCCCAGTTTACATGGATGGAGTTTTTACAGCTCTGGTTCAGATCTCAAAGATCTGCTCATCCAACAAATACAAAATACATAATCCAGTCTTCCTGGAACTAATAACACATCTGTCTGTTACAACTGTTGACTCATGGTCATAAACCATGAGGATTTCATGCATGTTTGTCATTTATAGATTTAGATGGCATTTACTTTGCATTGCCACAGTTAAAACTGTAGAGTCACCTGCTGCTCTTACATGTTTGAATCGACCAGTCACTAAGGTGTAAACGTGTCTCTGCAGATTGATTTCTTTCATTTCTCCGACTGAACATTTGCAGTTTGGGCGTCTGGTCACCGGCAGCCTCGGCCATCGGAGTTTGAGCGTGTTTGTCTCTCCGTTATCGGTGTGAAGAGACATCATCACAAAAACCATGTCCACACAGAGATTGGTACACTGTTTACATATTGCTGTTTTCAGTTACGCACATACTTCGAGAGAGATTTAACATTACAGTAAGCAAACACATGAAGGTTTTAGATCGAGTCCTGTTTTCTTTTTGTCTTTTCGCAGATGCTCACATTCACCAAAGGGAAGCAAAGTCTTATTTAAGTGGAGAAAGAGGGATGAGAGAAGAGGGGGAAGAGAAGCAGAGAGGGGAAACTTTTACAAATAGCTCATCCAGGGTTTGAATTTAAAAACCTCGGCATGGAGGAGATGAATGTTTGATGAAGGAACACAGAGCTCCACAATAAAATATTCAACTCCAAACTGATTAAATGCTGTTTTAAGGTTGCCATTGACTTTAAATGAAGCTTATTTTCAGATGCAAGCGTGACGGCAGCAACACGAAGACATGAATATCACGTGGCATAGGGATGAAAACACGTTTTTGATTTCAAAGAAGGTCTTCGTTTTGGGTCTGTTAGCACTTTTGGTTAACGACAGATTATGATTGCAGCTCTTTATAAGATTTCTATAATATACTTTAACTCTAACTAGACGGACTAATGTTTTCTATTTGGCAATAAACGGACTAATAATGACAGCTGTTCTGCGGCGTTCAGTCACTATAATGTCCAACTACAGGGTGCCATGTCATTTCTCCAACGCTCCATTGTTCCGACCTCTCAATAACCCGAAAAATTCCCTTTGGTCCTACAGCCCACTAGTCCGACGTCCACCAGCGATATTACAAATCCCACTATGGCCACGCCAAGACCCGCCCTTCAATAGCATTTATTAGCCAGGCGTCCATGCTTACGCAACATAACGTAACCCCATTTGTTCAGGTCCTATCCCCTGACCAATCGGCTATCCTAACCTTAACTACTCTAGGTCAAATCCCTAACCCCAACCAATCGAGCTGCTTCGTAGGGCGGGTCTTGGCGTGGCCATAGTGGGATTCGTAATTTCGCCACCAAAGGGACGTCGGACTAGTGGGCTGTAGGACCAAAGGGAATTTTTCGGGTTAAAATGGAGCGTCAGAGAAATGGGCAGTTCCCCAACTACAGTACTTCATCTAAAAAACACTAAATTATCTTAATCTTTTGTTTCAAAGCGATGAAGCAGGAAGGTAAAGCCAGCTGTTTGTTCAGAGTTTTTGTGAAAGAAAGGTCGTCTAGCTGTAATAAAATGTTGGCATCCACATTAACTACAGAGCAACGTTCCCTGCATGAAGACCAAGAACCGGTCCATTATCAACAGTTAAATTTAAGCCTGTTACAAATACGAAAAAGATAAAAAAATATAACCGACTGTAGCATTACGATAAAATACAATGAAGTCAGTGTGATTAACCCTGTTTTCAGTTTGACATCTGAGATTAAAGCATGCAGGTGGTACAAGTCCTCCACACACAGTCAAGGGTTATAAATGCTATAGGATTGGGTTTTTAGTCTCAGGAGAGTAGAGAGGAAGCAGCAGTGAGATCTGAATCCAACGCAACTTGATACCTGAAGTATTCTCAACGCTTTGAGCTGTGCACTATCAATTTCACACGTTAACCCCTTTCACACATGCACTGCAACCCGGAACTTATCTCAACATCACCCGGAGAAGCTGCACATGAGAAACGCAAACGTCTGAATCAGTTGGACCGTACACAAAGTGGTCTTTACCCTGCCTTTACGCCTAGAGCGGCTCATTGTCCGGAGCATTCATAGCGAGCGAGTGGCGAGTTGACGATGCTTCTATCATGCGGCTGGCATGAAACCGGAAGAAAATATCAAATTGTGAAGAGCAAGAAGTGTGACTTACACAAAGATGCCGATGAAAATGTTTCACTGGAGTAGTCTGGATCAACGGAAGTACATTTCAAGGATAAAGCCTGAGATTTGCCTTGCGCTCTCTGTGTGTTGCCGTTCTCAAACTCCCTTCGCTACGGAAAACCACAAACTTTGAGCTGGCGAGCTACACGCTGAAAATGTCAAGACTTGAATTAAATTTGGATGGTGCAACAAGGCAGGTCTGCTTGGTTCTTTCAGGGAATAATTGTAAAGATTTACACAGAATAAGTTTAGGTCGTGTCCTCTCTAACTGGGACGTTTTGGGACTGACTGGTGGGATTGCTGTGGATGAAGTACACACGGAGATACACTGGTAAGAGCCAATGAGGTGTAACCATGTATCAGCTAATTTAAATATCTCACCTTACTGTATTGTGTCAACGGTTAACTTCATTTAATATTGTATGTGGCGTTTTCTTTTGCGGGGTGCAAATGTTCCACCAAAACAAGTTCATCCTGAGACTATTTAGCAGAGCCACCGTCACTGCGTCCGGAGCTTAGCGCCGCCCAAGACAATTGTAATTGGTTTAAAGAAATGCAAACAACCCAGAGCATTTTTTTCTCCTATCCCAGAATGCATCTGTGGTGTAGCCAGACAGGTATGGCAATGCACTCCAAATTGTCAGACATATTCAAGGAACTGCAAGAAACTCGGTTGTTTATGACCAAATAACGAAACGGCTACGTAGCCGCGGTGTAATCCACATCATGTCTTGCCTTTTGCACGCTCTACCCAGGCGCCACCCCTCGCCAAAACCTAACGGAGTATTTGCAGGAAGTGAGAACGCGCCTGATACGGACAATCTCCTGTTGTGTGCTACATGTGAGAAAGGGAAACTGCGGAAGATTTCCGCACCTGATTCGCCGGATATTGAGTTAAAATCAGGAAACGGTTTTTCTTTTGTTACTTGAAATCTCAACGTGACACAAGTAGCTGATGAACTATCAGATGCAGTTTGATTAATGCTACCACTAACTCTCTGACAACTGTCACGACATCCTAGTTAGATGAATAACGTACAATCAATCGTGGCATTTGATTGGCAAACGTCCTTTCGTCTGTGTTCTATGCAGAAAATATAACGAGTATACTGTACGCATACATTTGTGAGCTGCAATCCACGAGTGAAAACATCAGCATTAATTCCTACTTTTAAGCTAGCTGGTGAGACCCAAATTGAGCAGCGGCACTAACTGATGTTTTATGTGGTTTTTGTCATCCCAAACATAGACAAAGCCGGGACAATGAGATGAGAAAGGTACATGATATGATGTGAAGAGAGCTAAAGAGGATATTTTGGGGGGGGATTGCTTTAGCAGAGCTGGATCCTCGGTGTCATTAAAGGAATGCAGGACATTTTGATCAGATACAAGGCACAATAGATGTTGCTATAGAACGGCTAAATTGGAGGGATTTGGGCTGAGAGTACGAGAGAGTAGAGGGACGGGGTTTCACTACGAGAAGTCTGATTGACGACAGTGAACGTCTGAAGAGACCAAAAGCAAAAGAAGTGAGAGATGAAGAGAAAGTAGAGTGGAGAGATCGATCTGGTGGAGGAGTAGAGGAGGAAGGAGGAGGGCGTGGTTAGGACTGCATCTCAGCACGCAGCATCCATGGAAACCAACAGCAGAACAGCAGCCTGGAGGAGAGGAAGAAGAAAGGAGGAGGAAGAGGAGGAAGAGGAGGAAGGTACCGAGAGCAAGAAGCGTGAAGGTGCAGAAGAACAAAGGGAAGAGGAGGGAAGGAAAAGGAAGAAAGGCAGGAGGAGGAGAAGGAGGGTACAGTGGTTTTAGATTTGGTTTTAATTAAAAATGTATCTTAAGGCTCTGACACACCAACCCGATTATCGGCCGTTGGACCGTTTTATCGAAAATAGTATGCAAGTCACGTGCTATTGGTTTCATCCCAAGGTTTCGGACATAGTAAAAAAATCTCACATACTGATTATCGGCCGTCTGGCGAGGTTGGTGACTCGAGTCTGTTCGTTGCGTTCCGCGCCGTCGTCTGTCGGAGGAGCCGTCGGCCTTCATTTTGGCCGATTTGACTTGTTGAATCAGCCATAGACTGTATATAAGAATGGACCAACAGATCCCGTTGCTCTGGGCGGAGACCAGTGAAGGCCGTTAGAAGCACTTTTCCGATGATGGCTGAGCGTTACTGAGCAGCCTCCAACTGAGAGAGACGACGTAAATGTGCCGTGAGCAACCTGTCAACCTGAAGTTGTAAGTCTTCTGGTAGCTGTGCCAAGAGAAATCTCAATCATTCCCAATCTAGCAGAGACGGAGAGCGTAGGTATATGTAAGGAGATAACATAGACACAGGCTAATTATTGATCACTAAAATGATAGTTAACATTAGTAATTACACTTAAACAGCTAATGTGAGACAAAACTGCCTGCACGCTTCTCCTGTACTATACGGTAATTCCTCTACTATGCGACAGTAAGTCTCGTGGTTATGACACAATCGTTAGCCTATTTTTATAAAAACTTCTGCTACGGAGCCGTAACGTGAGGTACAAGGTAATGGAGCCTTTTATACATTGTCGTGTTTCTTTAGAAATAAACAACGGACAAATAGAGTCTTTAAACGTTTCAGATGTAAAGTTATTCTCTGTCAAAGTGGCGTCAAAATGAATGGCAGTCAATGGGATGCTAACGGGAGGTGATCGCTTTGTAGCATTAAAATGGCGCCATAGGAGGTTCGCGGTCCGAGGAGAAGCTTACCCCCTTGGAATCAGCCAGTGGGCAGTCGGACTCAATGACCAATCTGATTGGTGGAGTGCTAGCCCTTGACTAGCCAGTCAGTGCTTCTTTCACAAGAAGAAGCCCGACAGCCGTCAACGCCAGTATCTTCTCGTTACTAGCAATCGTATTTTCTTCCATTCAGCGAGTAATGACAACAATGATCCTTCTTGACTGCTATCAACACTCTCTGATGAAAACAATGACTGTCGACATCGTGCTCTGTGTTTACTAGGTTGACAATACACATTAGCGGCGCCTGCTGTTACGGAGACGTATTACGTCTCGCGCACGCGCAGAACTTACGCTCAAGACGGAGTCGCTTTGGTGTGTTCTGAGGCACTTTTTTGAGAGACGGGAGCCGACTGATCAGTCCGACTGGCTTTTCTGCCGATGGTCGGCTGTCGGGTTGGTGTGTCAGAGCCTTTAAGTTAAAGTAAATAAAAGAATTTAAGTAAAAGTCCTTTTAATTCAGGAGTGAGTATTATTATATTTAGTATCACTGGATTATAATTTCTGAAGCATTAATGTGTAAATAGCATTTTAAAGTTGTATTTGGTCAAAGTGCGTTTTACCTCCTTACGATATCAAAGTTTTGTGAACACTTAAACAGAAAAAAATGCTGCATTCATGTCATGTTAGAGTTACTATAATTATTTATTTCTGTAAATACGTTTCAACATCTAAGTTATTATCATGACTGGGAAACTCAACGTGGTGCTTAAAAAACCCAGAAGTGACTGAAAAAGCAAACAAATATCACATAAACCAAAGTCCACTGTACGAGGCACATACACACAAATTTTAATGGATATAGTGCTATATCAAACCCTAACCATAACCCTAACTAAATTTCATGTATTAAGGTCCTTCACTTTAGTAAAGAAAGTAATACAAAAATTCTCCTTTACAAGTAAAAGTCCTGCATTGAAAACGTCTCTTAAAGGGTAACTACCGTTTTTCCAACCTGGACCCCATGTTTCCTATGTGTTTGTGTCTAAGTGACTGATGGGAACAACAATCTTTGACATTGGTCCAGTATTAAACGAGATCGCTGCAGTCGGCAGCGGAGAAACAAGCTACAATGTAAGTTAATAGGGTGATTGTCCAGCTTGTATTTACCTTCACGAAAGTGCTCGTTTTGCCGCTGACAGACTCAGATTAATATTCTAAGTGTCTGATAACATTATGGAAAGGATTTCTAAGGAGGTCGACCTTTAAAACCTCTTTGAGACCTTTCTGTTTAACCAGAAACAGCTCTGAAGTCGCTAGCTCTAAACCCACCAGACTCCATTTAAAAAACAGTACTTTTAGCGTGTATAGAGCCAACATATTGTCACATGTAAATCAGTAAACTATGTGTTTATTTCAACCAAAACTAGAGTTGTGATGGTTGGGAAAGTGGAAAGACGACCCAAAACGGCCTTTAATAGTTTTATTTAGTTTCTGTCGACTTTGAATGAAGTGTATTTTACGACGCTTAAATTACTGTTTATTTACATGGAGTCTGGTGAGCTTAGTGAACGCAATTTCGCAGATGTTTTTATGTTTAAAAAAAGGATCTTACTCTTTAACAGAAAGGTCGACCTCCTTAGAAATTCTTTCCATAATGTTGTCAGACACTTAGAATAATAATCTGAGTCTGTCAGTGGCAAAACAAGCACTTTTTTAAACGTAAATACAGGCTGGACAATTGTCCTATTAACTTACATTGTAGCTTGTTTCTCTGCTGCCGACCAATGTCAAAGATAGTTGTTCCCATCAGTTAGACAGTTATCACTTAGACACAAAAACATAGGAAAATAGGGTTGAAAAAAACGGTAGTTACCCTTTAAGTAAAAGTAGTCATAATTCAGGAGTGTTAGTTGGTCATGTGGGAGATAATTTACCTATATTTCAATCTGTAAAGTAACTATAGTTGACAAAATCATCTATAGTGGAGTTAAACACATACAATATTTCCCTCCCTGAGATGTAGAAGAGAAGACAAAACCTTTTTAAGTTCAGTACCTGAGATTAGATTTACAAAGTTACATTTCACACAACCATCCTGAGCTGTGCAAGATGTTAACGAGGATCTTTTACTTCTCTGACTTTAATCCCCCATGCCGAAGAGTCTTTCTGATATATTTAGGCAGAAGGAAAGAGCTGGATGTGAACAGTTGTGTTGTGACTGCAGCCAACAGTGTGTTCTCACCTGGATATGGAGCTCTCGGAGGTCAGGTCTTTGGGCGAACGCTTCGCGTTGAAGTTACGCTTCGGCTGTGACACTGCAGGACAAAAACAACCAGGTAATAGTCTGTTAAGGCTACATTGTGTAAGAATTTCTCCCATCTAGTGGTGAAATTGTATACGACAACCAACTGAATATATATATATACTGAATATTACTTTCTAGCCCTTCCCATTCCGAGCGCATTTTAACTCCTACGGTGGACGAATTATTCCAAGAAGTACGACTGTTCCTTCCAGTGTAATAATAGTTTTACGTTTTGGTACCATTTCATTGCTAACATCAGCTAAAACGAATGCAAGCCTATGTTAGTAAAGCATCAGCGTGATCCTCCATCTTCAACAGGCTTTCAAATCTGCCGGCAGATCGAGTAATCTCACTCTGGCATTCGTCACGGAGCCACTGAGTGTAACCGTGGATTTCCACAGGATGCAGAACGTCTGCGGACCGGCTCCGCTGCGGAACGGCTGCGTGCTCCGCCGTCCGTCAATACCCACCAGGTCCGGATTTGTTGCGTAACGGCTGCGGCCAGCCGACCACGAGATCTCGCGAATTGACGTATGTTCGTGCGATATAACAGGATGTAGTTTCTATAAACAGAACCACAAAACCAACAACAGTTAGTTTCCATCCAGAGGAGTAGAGGAGAAACTACTCTGAGCTGTGTTTTCAAGGTGTAGTGCAGGGAAATATGATCCGCCGTGAGCACGGTGTATATTATTTTGAAAAGTAACCGGATGTTTTATTTTGTTTCCGTGCTCGACTTCCTGTCCCGCACTATCTGAATTGTGCTGAGTTGCTGCGGAGCTCTCCGTCGTCCGTCAAAAATAGAAGCTCTGCGTATCTGCTCCGGAGGGCTGCTGACTGACGGAGCTGGGACGGAGTCGGGACGCAGACGTTCTGCAGTCAGTGGAAATACACACACTGACTTTAATGGAAACCTAATGACTCCGTCGACGTTCCGGAGACGTTCCGGAGACGTTCCGCATCCAGTGGAAATTGCCGGTAAAAGCGCGAAAGGCGGAGGTACGTCCCTCTTTGGCTAATGTATTTTAAAGATGGAGGCGCAACATGGCAGAATACATACGTATATACGTACGCTCGTATGTATTCTGAATGATTCTGAATGTCAGATTCTACGCGTACGAGAATACTTTGATTAGTTGGTGGAAGTAATTACACATGAATGAGCACATATTTGTGAAAGAACAAAGTTTTTTTTTGCTAAGAATCAACTCAAAACATTACACAATGGAGCTTTAATGATATCATTACATCACTGATGATCACCAATAGAAAATGCATTGCCTGCCAAAAGAATGCGTGTGAATGCTGAAAGCTGAATGCTGAAAAGCTAAAAAACTCAACTGTCGGCTTACATGTGTAAGAAGAAGGTAAAGCAATAGGAAACGTCAAGTGGAAAACATAGACGCTATAATGCTATTTCTATAACTTCTGATCCTTAGCACTGCATTAGGCAATACAATTTTTGTATTCATTGATCTATTCTACAGGATGGATACCCGACCCGAGCCTGACGGGACGCGACGGGATCCGACGGGACCCAACGGGCCGGGCCGGGTTCGGACAGATGTTTAGAAATGATGTTCGGGTCGGGCTCGGTCACATCAGCGTGATAAGGCATTGGACATTTTAAATTTAAAACGGCTTATTATGTAGGTAGCCAATGGGCCTGATTCACTTGATGCAAAGGGTCGTTTTTGTGATTAAAATACATTTTAAATATTACCCTAACATCCGTCTTCCTGTGTGTGGAAATTTGTTCATGAAGCTGTGACAACAGCATGGGGTACTTTCCATAAAATCATCTCTCAATGCAAATCAAACCAGCTATTAGGCTAACTGACATACAACCATGCCAATCTCTAGGTATGGTGAAGGGGATGTGATGATGTGGGGCTATTTTAATTCCAAAGGCCAAGGGAACTTTATCAGGATGCATAGTATCCTGGATCCATGAAATAACTGGCCTTTAAAAATAAAAGTCTGCCTGCCTCTATGGGAATTTAACATAGGGGTGTACTCACTTATGCCCCCTGTATTTTAAGGAAAAACATTTATTTATTTACGATACATTATTCATTCACAAAGAAAATTGGTGTCCTTAAAGATTGGATTTTTCTTAATTTTTTTTAAGTAAGGCATTAAGATCAATTTCCAAAAGATGATTTTTTTATTCCTCTTTTTAGTCAACTTTAGCATGGGTGTCCTAATTTTTTCACATGACTGTATGTGCATATTAGGCTACATGTGGCAGCGCCTGTGTAAAATTTGTTTATGTGGTTAACGTGCGCTTGTTGCCCCGTGTGCGCTGATGCGCTCATCTTTTGACATTTTCCGAATGCCTTCCGATAGTTGCTTAATGAAAGCTTTCCACACAAACAAACGGACGTGTCATTATTATGAGAAACAAATGAGATTTTAACTGTGTCGGGCTCGGTTACTGCTCTGTAGGACGCGGGCCGGGCTCGGGCAGAAAAATGCGGTCCACACTCTAATCTATTCATATTTGTACCTTAACTGTGAATTGTCCTTTTACGTGCTACTCTCTGCCTTTTAATTGCCCCTCTGGGACAAATAAAGTTATTTGAATAAACTCTGATCCTTAAAGGGACAATGTTCTGCCTCTAGTAGTCTCTCAATCAAAACAAAAATACAAAAACGAATTTTGGTGACGTGATGTAGCAGCATAGGATCATGGGTTAGGGTCAGGGTCTTTTTCAGTCCACTAGATGGTGAAGTTGCGTTTTTTCTGGTGAGGTCAGCAGAGGAAATGGATCTTTTAGATAAAACAGATGTTGACAAAGTTTTCCTTTGGGGACATCATTTCGAGTTGTAATAAACTGCAATATAATACACAATATCACAATATGTTTAAAATGGCAATAATATCATCTTGTGACATAAGTATCGTGATGATATCGTATCTGTGGGTCTCTGGTGATTCCCACCCCTACTTTACTTACTTACTTACTTATTAGTTAGTCAGAATTATAAAAATGCAGAAAAATGTGTGTGAATGCTGAAAGATGAAAAATAGAAAGCTGAAAAGCTGAACTGAATTGCTGGCTCAATGCGTAAGAAAAAGATTAACCCTTGTGTTGTCTTCGGCTCAAATTTAAAACGTTTTCAAAGTTTTTTATCTCTCTTCTTAACAACCAAATTGCCCCAAAATAACTTGGATGCATGCATGTACGTTGTATGGAATCCATGTAATATATACATGCATGCATCCATGTTCTTCGCAGGTAAAATTAATGATTACTTCCATTGAATTTTGGACAAAAACGTTTAAAAAAGCACCAAAAGCATTCAAAAACATCAAAAAAGTCGGAAAAAGTTACAAAAAAACCCGCATTTTTCCAGACCCAGAATGACAAGTTCATGGACGACGGTGAAGACAACACAAAGATTAAGTATTTGCAATGGTTGGAAAAGTGGACATGGGTTTGATTTGAATAAAAAGGGAATTTCATTCAAAAGTTGAATAATACCACCAACGTAAAAACGACGTCAACGTCAGTTTGATACAACAGTACAATGACAGATACTTACTGGTGACTTGGTGGACTTTCTTCACCATGGAGTTGTTGTTCTGTGTGCCTTCTTTAGGGCCTCCGATTCTGACAAAGCAACAATAAAAACAGTCGGTTCACTGGAGACTTTAAAGGTCCTATGACATGCTGCTGTTTGAATGCTTTTATATAGGCCTTAGTGGTCCCCTAATACTGTATCTGAAGTCTCTTTATATAGACCTTAGTGGTCCCCTAATACTGTATGTGAAGTCTCTTTATATAGACCTTAGTGGTCCCCTAATACTGTATCTGAAGTCTCTTTATATAGACCTTAGTGGTCCCCTAATACTGTATCTGAAGTCTCTTTATATAGGCCGTAGTGGTCCCCTAATACTGTATCTGAAGTCTCTTTATATAGACCTTAGTGGTCCCCTAATACTGTATCTGAAGTCTCTTTATATAGACCTTAGTGGTCCCCTAATACTGTATCTGAAGTCTCTTTTATATAGACCTTAGTGGTCCCCTAATACTGTATCTGAAGTCTCTTTATATAGACCTTAGTGGTCCTCTAATACTGTATCTGAAGTCTCTTTATATAGACCTTAGTGGTCCCCTAATACTGTATCTGAAGTCTCTTTTATATAGACCTTAGTGGTCCTCTAATACTGTATCTGAAGTCTCTTTATATAGACCTTAGTGGTCCCCTAATACTGTATCTGAAGTCTCTTTTATATAGACCTTAGTGGTCCTCTAATACTGTATCTGAATTCTCTTTATATAGACCTTAGTGGTCCCCTAATACTGTATCTGAAGTCTCTTTATATAGGCCGTAGTGGTCCCCTAATACTGTATCTGAAGTCTCTTTATATAGACCTTAGTGGTCCCCTAATGACCTCATAAAGGGAAGATTATAAATACCTTTTTGTCTTTCACACAGCAAAGCTATATGAGTAATCTTGGTTCTACAGAATATAAAAATAGAAACTAAATAGTGTTTTTACCTCTGAACCCGGGACGGCGGAGCAAACACTCCATATTTGGGCAGGCAGCTGAAGTAGCGGACTCCAAACACAGAGCCGTCGTGTTTTCCTGTCGCCTGATCCAGCTCGATACCAAACCAGTAACCTGCAGGGACACAAGCAGCTCAGGTCACACCTGCTTAAAATCTTCACTGACGGGTGGAAACTGTCACTTTCTCAAAGTCTACAGCGAGAAGAAGAAGTAAGGTTGAAGCCCAGCAGACAGACCTGGAGCAAAGTCTGTCTTTCCGTAGAAGCGGACGATGCCGTGTTTCTGTCCAGCCACCAGAACCTGATCTCCAACTTCCACGTTCATTCCCTCGGGGTCCAGACTGGCGACCGACAACTTCTTTTTTTGAGCTGAGGACGCACAGCAGACACACATACTGTACCACAAAGATTCACAACGAATTTGTCAATGTATAATGGATTTAACGTTTGACATTAGAGCCCGACCGATAAAGGATTTTTAAGGCCGATATCGATACAAATATGTGGTGATTTAAAAATCCGATATATCAGCCGATATATATATATATATATTTTTTTTTTTAAATCCAGAAACGTGTAACAAAACATAAACAGATTTCCCTATCATTAGTTATTTGTAATCCTGACTAAAATAATATGATAATTCAGTTTAAAAATAAACTTCATCAAAATATATTAAAGTTCTGATAAATAAAATGTATAAAAATACAAACTTAAGATATGAAAGTTAAAGTCCTTTGAATTAAAATAATAACAACAAAAAACCAGAGTTGCCAACAGAGACATTGTAGAGCGCCCTCGAGTGGACAAACTATGCAACGCCAACACTCAGAACATGGATGATGTTAGCCTAGAAATCTAGACCACCCTAGCGGCAGCAAATGTAATTTGCAGCCAGGGTCGTCTAGCAACTCTCCGTTGACTTATGAGCTGGAAAAACCAAACTCTGGTCAGGCCAATCACATCGTGAATAGAGTCGGTGGGCGGGGCTTAACATAATGACGGCAGAGTTGCGATGGTTCCCCGTGAATTCCCTGCTACTTGAAAACAAAGAAGATGGCCGCTGCTGCTGGTGAACAGCGGTCTTTGGAGTCGGCTTTGGCCGCGACTCTGGAAGACTTGGAGTTCAGCTTTTCTTTGAGAAAAGAACAAAGAACGACACTGAAGTCATTCTTAAAAAAGGAAGATGTGTTCAGAGTTTAAAGTTGAATCTATCAACTAGCGTTGCTCTGATTGGTTGGAGAGCTATCCTATTGGTGCAGAGGGAATTTGAAAGACAACCGTTGATCCCGCCCCTCGGATTGAGCCCTGCCAACGGTGAGTTCCCAGACCCAACATCTTGATATGGGTCTGGCTGGTCAGGCTAGGTTGAAGGGTGTTTTGTCCATTTTTATTTTATTTTTTAAATATTTATTTATCGGCCATTATAAATGCCGATACCGATAGTTTGGAAAATGCCTAATATCGGCCCACCGATATATCGGTCTGGCTCTATTTGACATTTTCTAATCTTCCAGAAACACAGACCCTGTCAGAGCTCTGGTATACCTTTCTCTCTCTGCTTCTCCTTCTTCTCTTTCTCCTTCTTGGTCTTTCCGGCGAGGCGGGAGGCCAGGTCCATGCGGGGTGTTCGCGGGGTCGAGGTAACGGATGAAGGCGCCTGATCCACAGCTTTGGAAATCTTTGACACCGGGGCAAAAATCCCTGCAGGGCAGAGAAGGACAAACACATTGAAGCCTCAAAGCCAAGCAGACACAGATACAGCTGCAAAGATGAATGGATTAGTTGTCAACTACTAAATTAATCACCAACTATTTTGATAATGGATTCATCTGTTTGAGTCACAAGAGTACAAATCCTCTGATTCCAGCTTTATAACCCTTTGAACTCTGCAACGGAAACGGTCCGCTATGCTCGTTTTTATGAGCAGGGTGTCAAGCCGCTTAATCTGCAATAGAATGGCGTCACGCGGACGCAGTTTTATGACGTCATTACGAGCATACGATGTGATGACGTGAAAGACCGAAGTCTTAGCTTTCTGCTGCAAAAACAATAAATAATCTAGCTGTTATGGTTTTCATTTTAGTTCGATTTAAACACGATCAAGGAAACAACGTCCATTCTCTAAGGGTTAAATGTGAATATTTTCTAGTTTCTTCGCTGCTCTGTGACAGTAAATTGAATACATTTGAGTTGTGGAACTCACTGAGGACCACCATTTATTGCAAAGGTCATCACACCACAAGCTTATCATAGAAAATGCAATTTCTTGCAAAAAAAAAACGTGTGAATGCTCAATGCTGAAAAGTGGGTGAGTGAAGAAACTAGAAGCTGGAATGAGAGAATGTAGAGGAAAAAGGAAATATCCAAGGCACTCTCCTTCAAAATTACTTTAAAAGCCTTTATTTTACTGGCTATTTCATGATAGCAAATTTAAAAAACATTGGGAGAAGCAACCCACACGTAGTGGCACTGACAGCCTTCTTCAGGGTGAGAATGGAAAGAGAGAAATTTGACTTTTTTCCTTAAAAACTGACTCAAACCAAATTAGTTCATTATCAAAATAGTTGGCGATGAATTTCATAGTTGTCAACTAATCAATCTAATCTTTGCAGCTCTGAGGTCGGCTACACACTTAGCTGCGAGGCGTGAGCGTGGCGTGAGCGTGGCGTGTCCGTTTTTATTTCGGCTCCCATGGTAACAGGTTAGAGTTTGCACACTGCCTGCGTGACATGCACGTCTCAGGCGCGTCTCAGGCGCGGCTCGAGTTGCACCGAAAACGCGTGCATGCTAGAAACGGAACCGACGCCTATTTTTCACGCGACACGCAAGCGTGTTGGAAGCGTTTCCAGGCAACATAGAACACGAAAAGATGTTTATATGTCATTTTGACACGAATGCATTTAGTAAATGACATGTTGATGTTTGAAAGTCTCTAGGTTTTGATATTAATGCAGATATAAATGTAATTTAAAAAAATAATAATAATAATTGATTTTCAAATATTGCACCTGTCAATACAGAACCAAATATTCTGGAGCCTATTTTGCCGTCAATACTGCCGACGTTGTCTTTGCTGTAATCAAATCAGTATATATTTATGTTTAACATGAAGTATACTACTGCTTCAGTGCAGTTTATCAATGGAAAACATCCATGTGTACAGACAAGGCTAGCAGCAGCAGAATTTCCGCATCAGACACATTTCTGGTGTGCAAAGACATAGAAAATGCCACGCAGTCGTCACGCAACTGACACGCAACAAAAACGCCACACTCACACCACGCAACCAGCGTGTAGCCGGCGTACTCCATCATCCTGTTTGAGTCGGTGACTTGCTCACAGGCACTATGGCAGCAACTGTTACCTAGTTTCGGAGGGCAGATGAAGTAGCGGACGCCGCCCACGCTGCCGTCGTTCTTCCCCTCGGGCTCGTCCAGCTCCACGCCGACCCACTGACCGCTGGCGAACTCTGTGGTTCCACAAAACCTCAGAGTGCCGGGCTGAGAAAGAGACACAGAGATAGAGATCTGAAGTTAGAGCTGAAATCTCTCCCAGGACGGACACATGACTGCCGACGTCTGTTAGCTGGTTAGGTTTGCATGGAAGCAGATAGTCCAGGGCCGGCCAGTGGCATAGGCAGTATAGGCAAATGTTAGGGAGGCCAGCAGTGCAAATGAGTAAAGAAAAGTTAAAAATAATAACAAACAAATGATAAAAAGCATCAAACTATTTGGAAAAAAGGCCAAAAATGACACAAAAAATGTAACAATTACATCAAAAGTGACAAAGGAGTCTTAAAAAAAGACAAACATTTTGGGAAAGCATCCAAAATGTCAAAAAAAAACATTGAAAAAGCAAAAAGAACATTGAAAATAACAGAAATGTTGAAATAGCACCAAAAACATTGGGCAAAAAATGCTATAAATGTATGAAAAAAGCAACTTAAGCATCTGAAATATTGCCTAGGGCACCAGATTGGTTAGGGCCAGCGCTGAGATAGTCAGAGTGTCTGCTGCTGTGTTTTATAAAAAGGGGAAAGGGTTTTAATTTGTCATGTAACAGGAAGAGAAGGTGTCGTAAGAGTGGTGCAGTCAGTTCAGTTCAGTCTACGTTCCAGCGTAGCGGCGCCCGGTCCAACCAACCTGTTGGAGCTTTGCAGCCGTGCTGTCGTCTCCGCTCTGGTCTCTCTGGAGCTACACAGCGGGAACACACACTGTTCAGAGCTACACAGCGGGAACACACACTGTTCAGAGCTACACAGCGGGAACACACACTGTTCAGAGCTACACAGCGGGAGCACACACTGTTCAGATGCTGCATTCCAGGCATCCCATAATTCGTGTTTTCACCACCTTCTGCCTGTGAAAGTGCCCTGGAACGGCGGTCACCTTACTACTCGTGAACTCGTACCGGATCGTTGTACTCCCAGTTACAGTTTTTGACGTCACACACACATAAACAACAATGGCGCCCCCTGTTGATGCTGTACAGACGCCAGTGATTAACGGTAAGAAATAGAAATAAATAGACATAAATAGGTAATAATAAGTAATTCCGCACATTGTAATCAAAAAAATACACATACAATTGTTTACTACTACAGGTTATGTTTATTAAATGAAGCCCAAAATATGTCGCTGACTAGAAATCGTTAGTATCAGCTAGTGCTAGCTAACGTCAACGTTAGGTAGCCGCTAGCTAACTAGCTAACACTAGCTAGAAAGGCTTGTCATAACTTACGGGCTAAAAATTATGTCTGGAACGCAGCAAGAACTCACACAGCGGGAACACACACTGTTCAGAGCTCACACAGCATGAAGGTGTGACGGACAAACTGGCAGCCAGCACCCAAAACAAGTCAAGTATCCACCTTTCATACTGTACTTTTAGGGAAAGGTTGTCTAAGGGGCCATCCACACGGAGACGATGTTTAGCATCGTTTGGGCCGATCGTCCACACAAATCCAGTAAACGCACTGCCTGAAAACGCACTTTTGCCTGGTCCCAGGGTGAAAAAATTCGAAAACGGCTCCCTTTTGGCTTCGTTTGGACGGCGAAGCCGCATACTTATCGTATCGATGATGTCATCGCCACACCCCTCGACCTCTTACCCGCGGCCACTGACACACACGACCGCGGTGAAGCTATAAGCGAGCATATCTTCATGGTCAAACAAGCTCACTTCATCTAAATACTTATAAAAATAAATAAATAAAATAAATGTCTCTGCTCCCTGACACTTCCCTCTGCTCTGCCGGTCCTGGATTCTACACAAGATATATTGCTAACGTTACGTTAACGTTAGCTGCTATGGTTATCTGTTTACAAAGTGGAAGTAGACAACTTATCAACTAGCTAGCTATATGTCTGCTTATCAACTCCTTGAACGGATTATAGTAACTTTAAGCACGGCTTATTGTAGAAAGGCTACTGCAAGACGTGTAGATTATCAAAAAGACATTGGATCATTGATGTTTGTTTGACTGACAATGTTAGCTAGTTAGCAGATCTAACGTTAGCGCGCTAACGTTAGCTCTGCCAGCTAGCGCGCTGCAATCATGTCCGATGGCAGACAGAATTGCAAAATAAAAAGCAATCCAACAGCACATTATAAAATGTAAACAAAGACACGTTTTCTTGCGGAGGCCTTTATAAAATGAGCAGAGGTGAAAGTTATTATAGTCCACGAATGTATTAAGAGAACGTTAGTCTAGCTAGTCATGTTATGATGGGAAGTGGAAGTGACGATGCTCTTCTTCTCCGTATTTTGGTGAATTTCTGTAGCAGAAACAGCGCCGCCTATAGGCCTGTAATATGAAGTAGCGCGTTGAGTCATTTACAAATGGATCCGTTTGGACGCTAATATTCTTGAAACGAACCCAGGGAAGACGGGTAAAAAAAAAGATCGCTTTGGTACGTGTGGACGTGGCCTAAAAGTTGATGCCGTTTTCCTCGTTGAAACGCATTTCACGTCTTGCCCCTCTTTTCACCTAAACCCATCGGTGTCGCCAGGCGTCGTCATTTTTCCGTGGGCTTCAGCCCCAAATGTTTTGACCTTAGCCCTGGATGTAATTTCACACGCAGGCAACACAAAGTTTAGGTGCGCCATAATATGGCTACAGTCTCTTTGAAGTTCCCGTGACACGACGGTAACCCTCTATGGTCCAGTCTCAAACCCACAAAGCTCTAAAGCAGGAGCGTCAAACTCAACTTCTCTACGGGCCGCACAGGAAAAAGAGAATCACATCGAGGGCCAGACATTATAGTTTATTGACATGCTTTTATTTCATCGAAAAAGGTAAATATGCCGAGATTGTCGAAAAAAGTGCCAAAAATGTTAGAAAATAGCACCGGAAATGTCAGGAATAGTGTAAAAAATGAGGGAAAGGGCGCCCGTGTAGCTCAGTTGGTAGAGCGCGCGCCCATATATAGAGGTTCACTCCTCGATGCAGCGGCCGCGGGTTCGACTCCGACCTGCAGGCCTTTGCTGCAGGTCGTTCCCCCTCTCTATCCCCTTTCATGTCTACTGCTGTCCTGTCAAAAAAAGGCCTAAAATGCCCCAAAAAATTATCTTAAAGATCCATTGTGTAATTTTTTGAGTTGATTCTTAGCAAAACCCCCTTTGTTCTTTCACAAATATGTGCTCATTCATGTGTAATTACTTCCACCAACTAATCAAAGTATTCTCGTACGCGTAGAATCTGACATGTCTTGTCATGTCTAGTTTTACTTTCTGTGTTTCCCGCCTCTGTTGATTGTCCTGCCCCGCCCTGATGTGTTTCACCTGTCGTATCACCTGTCCCTCATTTGTTCATTACCTCGTGTATTTAACCTCTGTGTTCCCTTTACCTCTTGATGGATTGTTTTGTATCCATTTGTGTGCGTGTGTGTCCGTTGCCTTGTCTTTGTGAGTTTTCCCTCGGAGTTTTTCACTGTTCTTTTCCAGTCCCTGTACTGCCACTTTTTGCTATCATTAAATCATCACGCTCAAACCATCCCCTGCCTGCCTGCCTCTCTCTGCATTTGGGTCCACTATCCCATACTTGTAACATAAATGCTACCAAAATAATGTCAAACTATTATTACACTGGAAGGAACCCTCACGGACGAAGTCGTACTTCTTGGAATAATTCGGCCACCGTAGGAGTTAAAACACGCTCGGAATGGGAGGGGGTAGAAAGTAATATTCAGTTGGTTGTCATGTACACATTCACCGCTACATGGGAGAAATTCTTACACAATGTAGCTTTAAAAATTACGGAAAGAGTGCCAAAAACATTGGAAAAAGCCACACGACTGTTGGAAAAAGCGACAAAGTAGGCTGACAAAAATTTATTGTGAACCTAAACTGATTTGCAGGCCAGATCGAAGTTTGCAAGGGGCTGGATTTGGCCCACGGGCCTTGAGTTTGACACGTCCTCTAAAGCCATCTCACCATCTAACCTCTGCGGTACTGGAAAAAGTAGACAGCCTAGAGTACAATCTACTAACCCAGTCTTTAACCAGAAATATTTAATTTTTTTAATTTATTTTATTAAAACAGGGACAATGCACAAGTTAACATTAACCTTGTATAAGAACAAGGAGAGATGTAATGTACCAGGTTGTAGCACAAGAGCTATTTTCCGCCCGTAGTCCCTTGGCATGTATGTATGTTGCATGGAACACATACAACATACATGCATGTTATTTTGGGGCATTTTGGTTGAAAAAAACCCATATTTCTGAAACAAATAAACTTTCAAAACGGGTCAAGTTTGACCCAAGGACAACTCTTTCTACCTCTGGCGTTAAAATCCCCTTAACACACGTTCTCCCATTTGTCTGTCTAGGGCATTTTGCGGAAAGAATAATATCGCCTCTGACCTTCATCTCATCCACCATCACGCGCTCGCCGAGCTTCAGCCCCAGCGAGGTCAGCATCAGGTTTCCGGGGATGTTGTCGTAGTTGGCCAGCGTGGCTCGGGGAAGGTTGCAGCTCAGAGGGACGGCGTCCAGCAGCAGCTGCTTCAGCTCTTTGGCCACCATGGCGGCCTCCGCCTTGTCCAGACTCATATCCATCGGGTCGGGAACTACCTCGCCGGGAACCTGGCCCTTATCGTTCTGCAGAGAGAAGAAGCAGATCGCAGCTTCGTTAGCTTTCAATTTTACTACGTTGCTCTAAAGTTGTATGTGATGAATAAGAAGACAGCTTTTGTGTTTCTGTCTTTTTGAACAGAGGAACGGAGTTCATGTCCTGAAGAAGTTAAGGAGAAAACACAGGACTTTCACCCAGGAAACAGGTGTTAATGTCCTGAAGAAGTTAAGGAGAAAACACAAGACTTTCACCCAGGAAACAGGCGTTCATGTCCTGAAGAAGTTAAGGAGAAAACACGAGACTTTCACCCAGGAAACAGGTGTTCATGTCCTGAAGAAATTAAGGAGAAAACACGAGACTTTCACCCAGGAAACAGGTGTTCATGTCCTGAAGAAGTTAAGGAGAAAACACAAGACTTTCACCCAGGAAACAGGTGTTCATGTCCTGAAGAAGTTAAGGAGAAAACACGAGACTTTCACCCAGGAAACAGGTGTTCATGTCCTGAAGAAGTTAAGGAGAAAACACAGGACTTTCACCCAGGAAACAGGTGTTAATGTCCTGAAGAAGTTAAGGAGAAAACACAAGACTTTCACCAGGAAACAGGTGTTAATGTCCTGAAGAAGTTAAGGAGAAAACACAGGACTTTCACCAGGAAACAGGTGTTAATGTCCTGAAGAAGTTAAGGAGAAAACACAGGACTTTCACCAGGAAACAGGCGTTCATGTCCTGAAGAAGTTAAGGAAAAAATACAAGACTTTCACCCAGGAAACAGGTGTTCATTTCCCAGGAGTACTACTTAAGGGAACCGGTGTTTTAACCCAAACCATAATCTTTTTTCCAATCTTAACTAGCCGTTTTGGTGTCTAAACTTTACTGTCTTCGCAGACGCTCACTTTTGGTCGGATAAACTCAACTGTAACGGCCGCTGAAAGGCAGTATTGGGCAAGTTACTTCCAAAATGTAATACATTATAGATTACTAGTTACTGTCATTTGAGAGTAATAAGTTACATTACAATATTACTGTCTATGAATTGTAATGCTTTACACTACTTTTGCGTTACTTTTGAGTTACTTTCACCAAAATAACAGCGGAAGTTGGACTTGGCAGGTAGCTTGTGAATTTCACCACCGGATCAATAAAGTCTCCTCTTTATCCACTTTAATACATCATAGATTATTCATAATATTTTGTATAATTAATATGAATATGCAAAGTAACTAAAGCTAAAAAAATAGAGACGTAAAACATACAATAGGCAAGTAGGAGAAAATGAAAATACTCAATTAAAAATACCTTACAGTTGTATTGAAGTACAGCATTGTTACTTTCCACGGCTGATAAAATGCAATGGTATTTACGTGTAGCAAGACACAACATTAATTCCCGACATTTTTCTATCTGTCAGCAGCTCGAACACACTGCTGTCCGAGTGTATGTATGAATGTAACTGTACAGACCGCTAAACTTAACTGTCATATGACCGGCAGGCCGTTGCCGTAATTTCGTTGGATATGATATGGAGCTCAGCGTAAATTCTTGCAGGAAGACTTCTAAACTTAATCACATTAAGCACAGCTAGTAGAGGCGTTCACTTTTATTTTAACCAATCAGAAGCGGCCTTGAATTTCACGAGCCAATCCCAGCATGACATCCCTGTTTTAAACCTGTCTCTCTCTCTCTCTGCTTGCTCAGTTGTCATTTCAGGCTAAGAGCACCACCCTCCTCCTCCTCCCCTTGCTCCTCCGGTCTTCATCTTGCACGGCTCCCTGGTTCCTCCTCCGGCAAGACGGCCGTCGGCTCCTCGGTTCGGTCTTCGGGTTCCTCACACCGCCATCGGTGTCTAGACTCCATCGGGGGATCAGCTTCTGGCTTTCTAACCCCCTAATTATATATCATTTCATAATGATGGAGTCTAATCTCCAAAGACTGTACATGTCCTATCATGCATTCGTACAATAAATATTTGCATATCTGCAATGAAGTCTCTCCTGATTGAAATTAATTGTTGTGCATGAGTTTTTAAAACAAAACAAAGTGTTTTTACCCGGACGATGGGGCTGGCTCCGTGCTCGAGCAGACATTTGACGGCTCCCAGACAGAGGTTGGAGGCAGCGATGTGGAGCGCCGTGCCGTAGTGGAAATCACTGCAGGTGGAGTTCAGCACTGGGGAGAAGAAGGAGGAGGACGACACGTGTTATTCTGAAATCCCTCCATTCCTGAGCTGTGTGTGTGTGTGTGTGTGTGTGTGTGTGTGTGTGTGTGTGTGTGTGTGTGTGTGTGTGTGTGTGACTGTATGTATCAACATTTTTATCCATTTTAGACTATGGAGACCTGTTGTACATGAATGCTTCTGCTAAATGTCTCCACAAGATTGATATTGCATATCACGCTTCTCTGCGGTTCATTACTAATTGCAAGGTCTTGACCCATCACTGTGAACTGTATTCCCGAGTGGGATGGCCTTCTTTGTCCTCCAGGAGGCTGGGTCACTGGTATACTTTCATTTATAAGGCCATGCTTGGTCTTTTGCCTTCCTACATCTGTAATTTAATCTCACGGAGGAGTGTTGGCTCTCACTGTTTGCGTTCGAATGATCTTTTGTTGCTCGCTGTTCCACTTGCCCGTACAGAATTGGGAAAAAGGGCTTTTGTTCACTCAGCCCCCCACACATGGAACATGTTGCAAAAAGACTGGAAATTGACTGAATTACTTTCATTGAACGCTTTTAAGTCCAGATTGAGAGCATTTGAGTCGATTCTTTGTAATTGTTTCTCATAATGTATATGTAATCGTATTGTATGTTTATAACTTTTTTGCTGCTTCTTGGCCAGGACTCCCTTGAAAAAGAGGTTTTTAATCTCAATGGGACTTTTTTTTTTTCCTGGTTAAATAAAGGTTAAATAAAAAATAAAAATGTGTGTGTGTGTGTGTGTGACTGTATGTATGTGTGTGGTGTGTTTGTGACTGTGTGTGTGTGTGTGTGTGTGACTGTGTGTGATTGAGTGTGTGCGTGTGTGGCGTGCGTGGGCGTGCGTGTGTGTGTGCATGGCGTGCGTGTGCTTGCGTGCCTTTGTGTGTGTGTGTGTGTGTGTGTGTGTGTGTGTGTGTGTGTGTGTGTGTGAGTCTATGTGACTGTGTGTGTGTGTGTGTGTGAGACTGTGTGTGTGTTTGTGTGACTGTGTGTGACTGTGTGTGTGTGTGTGTGTGTGTGTGTGTGAGACTGTGTGTGTGTTTGTGTGACTGTGTGTGACTGTGTGTGTGTGTGTGTGTGTGTGTGTGTGTGTGTGAGACTGTGTGTGTGTGTGTGTGTGTGTGTGTGTGTGTGTGTATGACTGTGTGTGTGTTTGTGGTGTGTGACTGTGTGTGTGCGTGCACGTGCGTGTGCACGTGCGTGTGCACGTGCGTGTGCAAGTGCGTGTGCGTGTACCTCTGGGTTTGGTGCCTTTGAGCAGGACCCGGATCAGTTCTGGGACGTCAAAGTAAGCGGCGTAGTGCAGAGCGTTCATGTTGGTCCAGCGGCTCCTCAGACTCACGTCGGCGCCCAGAGCGATCAGCTGGCTGCTGAGACGCAGCGCGGCCGTCGGATCGCCTGCACACACAATACCATACGATCAGTAAACACTAAAACTCTAAACTAAAAGTACACACAGAGTAAGACAACAATTACATATCGTACAAAAGATGAAAACACATCAACAGCCAGAGCAAAGAAACATGTTTCATGGTATCCTGGGATCCAGACACTGATTCTGGTTTAGCAACAGCCCTCATCTTTAAAAGAGTTCCTGAGGCCGTTGTGTCTAAACGAAAGGACTCTAAATCGCCTGTTAGAAGGCAAACGTTGGTATTCGTAGTTTAAAGTGCTCATATTATGCTCATTTTCAGGTTCATAATTGTATTTAGAGGTTGTATCAGAATAGGTTTGGATTGTTTAATTTTCAAAAAACATATTTTAGTTGTACTGCACATTGCTGCAGCTCCTCTTTTCACCCTGTGTTGAGCTCTCTGTTTTAGCTACAGAGTGAGACCTCTCACTGCTGTAACATCTTTGTTGGCAGTCGCACATGCTCAGTAGCTAGGTAAGGACTACTAGCCAGTCAGAAGCAGAGTATGAGGGCGTGCTGACAGTAGCTAGGTAAGGACTACTAGCCAGTCAGAAGCAGAGTATGAGGACGTGCTGACAGTTCCTAGGTAAGGACTACTAGCCAGTCAGAAGCAGAGTGTGAGGACGTGCCCTGAAAAAGCATAATATGATGACTTTAAAACATGCATGGAGTCAGAAAAGAGATGCTGTTAGCAAGTCTGAGCATGCTTTTCCTGTAGATTGTTTGAAAGGAGTGTGCAACAGGTTGACCAATTATCTTAGCGCAAACTTTGAGTTGATTATATAATTTAGTTTTGAGTTTAGGGCTGCTGCTACTACTGCTACTTTGAATCATATGTTGGATCCATACATTAAACGAGAATCTTACCGACTCCGTGTGCTCCGGCCTTGCAGCTGTAGTGAAGCAGCGTCATGTCCGTCAAACCGTCGCGGTCGTTCACGTGGCAACCACGCTTCAGGATCTGAGACAGAAAAACAAAAAGAGAGACACGCGGGACAGTTCAAAGACACCGTTAGCACTTTGTTACCCCATGACACTCCTTTTTAACCAGCTGAATTGACTGTATTATCATAAATAGTGGATTTAATGTCAACCCGTTCTCACTCCAAACTCATAAAATACGGACGTTTGGACAGTGGCTGTCAGCGTGTGAAGCGACGACAAAAGCGCCCGTCAGCGTGTTTGTAGAACATACCGGGGAGAGCAGCAGCTACACCAGGTTTAACGAGTAGTATGTAAGGACGAAATTCCACGTAAGGAGGTTGGTTGAGGGGGTGGATGGGTCAAACACAGGACTTTCACCCAGGAGACCGGGGATCGTGGGTTAGGGTTATTGCTAGAGATGGCCCGATACCATTTTTTGCTTCCCGATACCAATTCCGATACCTGAACTTGCGTATCGGCTGATACCGAGTACCGATCTGATACCAGTGTGTCATATATTTAATTATATTTTAACAGCTGTATACTACTATCCCTGTATGGATGATATGATGTATAACAGCTGTATACTACTATCCCTGTATGGATGTGATATGATTTCTATCTTTGTTGTCGGTCTGGCTCAGGTTAAACTCTTGAACAAACACAAACAATGAACGCCCAGAACTTTCTTTAATTATCCATTTTGACAGTCCGTTATAAAACGGAAAAAAGAACATAAATAAACTAGTTTAACGTAGATTTTCTTTAGGGCTTTCTTACGTGGTATCAGATCGGTGCATAAACTCCAGTACTTCCCGATACCGATACCAGCGTTTTAGGCAGTATCGGAGACAATACCGATACTGGTATCGGTATCAGAACATCTCTAGTTATTGCCTCGTGTCACGGAAGTCGCAAGTCACAGAAACGTAAGCCCACCCAAGACCTCTTCCTAACCCTAACTGCGTCAAAAGGGACGGCAATAGTCCCGACCAAACGCGTTTAGTTAAACTGCGTTATATGACGCTAAAGGAGACTTTTAGCATCAATAACAACGACAAAGGCACCTGACCAAGCGTCCGTATTTTACGAAATGGGAGCGACCACAATGTGGTGTTAATGTATATGTAACTGCCAGTTTCTATTGTTCTCTTCAAGTATTGTTGCTGTGTGAAATTCCTGATATCTACAACTCTTTTTGTTCCCGCCCTGATGCTCGTAATTACAGTCTGAACGTTTTGACATGAACGCACCATCAACCCCTAATTCTTGGGCTTATAGGCACGAAGATGGCCGACCGACCAGATAACTAGCGGCCACAACAGGCATCAGCTGGTTGCAGCGCCAGTTTGTGGAGCTTTTGGTAACACACGGGGACGTTTTTCTCGTTTTTTACGGGATGGCCAGCACGAAATACCCTATGAGGAAAGGACGCCTCACACGCCGGGAGACGGCCGTGGGGGACGGCCACTGGGGACGCGCCACAATAATGGGATGGCGGAGGTTGGGTTTAGGAAAAACATTACAGGGACGGGGCGCCTCACACGCCGGGAGACGGCCGCTGGGGACGCGCCACAATAACGGGACGGGGCGCCTCACACGCCGGGAGACGGCCGCTGGGGACGCGCCACAATAACGGGACGGGGCGCCTCACACGGCGAGAGACGGCCGCTGTGGACGCGCCACAATAACGGGATGACGGAGGTTGGGTTTAGGAAAAACACTACAGGGAAAGGGCGCTTCACACGCCGGGAGACGGCCGCGGGGGACGCGCGACAATAACGGGACGGTTGTGATTAGGAAGACTACGGGAAACTAAACACGCGGGACGCGATCCCCGCTCGCCCGGGTCAAAGTCCTGAGTTGTGTGACCCATCCACCCCCCCGACCAACCTCCCTACGCGGATTTTCGGCTCTTTATACTACTCCCTACCATTTTCGTGCTGTGACCATGAAATATGCTTCCCATTGAAATACATGACTTCACATTTCCGTGCTGGCCACCACGTAAAAAACGAGAAAAACGTGCCCGTGAACACGTATCAATAGATTAAAAATAACGTGACATTTACACAAACTGCCGTGAGACCGGGCTGAAATATGGCCTATACACACAGGTTCATACTGCTAGTCATCAGGGACTCGATTGTGTTATTGATTGCTCTCTCTAACTGACAGATTGAGAAAGTAATTTGCCCACAGGGCCATACATCTCTACAATCTATCTATCTATCTATCTATCTATCTATCTATCAATGATGACCCGCAAAATTGCAATCAAGATAATAATATGAGGCTTTAAAAACAACTTTGTGGAGGAAGTCGCAGCAATTGTCTGAACCAAAATCATTCTGCCTGTTTTCTGGGTCATTCCTCCAGGCTGAGTCATCGTCCTGCTGAGTCATGGTAGAGTCTCCGAGACGCTCTGTTCCCCCCCCCCTCTCTCTCTCTCTCTCTCTCTCTCTCTCTCTCTCTCTCTCTCTCTCTCTCTCTCTCTCTCTCTCTCTCTGTCTATCTCTCTCTCTCTCTCTCTCTTTTAAAGTCCCTGCAGCCATTTTATCTGGGTCTGCTTCGCCATCTTTGTGTTTCTGCTTGTGTTACCGACATTATGCGGCAAAATGGTTATGAACCATTACATTTTAGAGTTCAAATGTAGTATTTAAATTAATGTTAGGGTTAGGACTGGGGTGAAGCATCCTAAAATTAGGATATGTCACCAAGTAAGAAATATAATCTCAACAACAGAAATTTGGTCGTACCTTCTACAAAGCTGTTTGGCAGTTATTCTGTAGCAGCTTTAAATCCTGTAATGATTACTACATTTGGATCAGGATTTGTGTCTTGAACAGAAGGAAATGTGTAAGGTTTTGTGTAGCATTCAGGTTTCGCTCCTACAGCTTTAATGCCTCACGCCGCTCAGCGGGATTTCATTGTTCATTATCTGTGTGTGTGTGTGTGTGTGTGTGTGTGTGTGTGTGTGTGTGTGTGTGTCCAGAGCGTTGAAAGTGGGTCAATGTGACAATGACAGTCGAGTGAGGATTCAGGCTCTGTGCCAGAACGACTGTATCCCCAATTCTCCACTGGGCGCGTACGCCTGTGCTGCGTTCCTGCGTCTGTTGCTGTTATGATGGAGGATTTGCACCGTAATCTTTTTATTTGTAATCTTCTGCATGTGTGTGTGCTGCTGTGCGTCCCTGTGTGTGTAACAAGCATAGTGTGCGCGCGCTGTGCACGAGTCTAGGAGCATTTTACTAATTTGCTGTTAAAATAACAATGAAATGCTGCGTTATTGACTTTAGACCAGGTTTTTGTTGGTCAATGGTGCGATCACTTCCCGCTGCCTCAAGATAGTAATACGCCCAGAATGCACCTGAACACACCTCCCTGTAAGACCAGCACGCCCAGAATGCACCTGAACACACCTCCCTGTAAGACCAGCACGCCCAGAATGCACCTGAACACACCTCCCTGTAAGACCAGCACGCCCAGAATGCACCTGAACACACCTCCCTGTAAGACCAGCACGTCCAGAATGCACCTGAACACACCTCCCTGTAAGACCAGCACGCCCAGAATGCACCTGAACACACCTCCCTGTAAGACCAGCACGTCCAGAATGCACCTGAACACACCTCCCTGTAAGAGCAGCACGCCCAGAATGCACCTGAACACACCTCCCTGTAAGACCAGCACGCCCATGGGCGCACAGATGGGCGCAGGTGCATTTGCTATTTAAACGACGCGGGCGCTGGACGGGAAACTGACAACTGTGTCGGTCTTAAACTAGCAAAGACAGTTGCGTTGGGCTTTGCGCTGCGCCGGGTGCAAGATAGGGCCCTTTATGTTCTCTCCACTAGCAGTTATCAGTCTTGAATCTCTTGAATGACCGCTGACAGGCAAAGAAAACTGGCTCCACCGTCCTACAACCGCCATGGCCGCACCTGATTGGACGATTCACTCGTGGGCCTGTGTGCTCCGGGCTGCCACAAAACTGACACAAAACAGGGAAGCTGAAAGTGCGTCGGTGTGTCTGTTCTCACCTCTTTGCCGATGATGTCGATCTTGTGCTGCACCTGGGGAACCCATTGACGCACGATGGCGAACAGCTCGGGGATGGTGGTCTGAGGGTCCATCAGGATCTCCAAACACGCCGGGTCATTGGGGTCGAAGAAGGTGAAAGCTGGAGACGGATGGAGGCAAGAGAAGTTAGAAGTTAAACCCAGTAGGACCATGAATACCTTACGGTTAAAGAGAAACAGAGGGGGACCTATAGGTAACGTACTAGGGTTGTAACGATACGTCCATCTGGATTGATATATTGTTTCAATGGTCAACGTTTCAATATCATCAACGCAGAGTGAAATATCGATGCAACGTATATTCCCATCCGATTAGATTGAATTTGGTATTGATGACGCGAAAAATAATAACGGTAACTCCACTGAAATTATTTGAAACTAAAGTAACGAGCCAATTTTGTCAAATGTAAGGAGTAGAAAGTACCGATATTCGTGTTAAAAATGTAAGGAGTAAAAGTCGGCACAAAAATAAATAGTAAAGTACAGTAAAAATATCTGAAAAATCTACTTGAGTACAGTAACAAAGTATTTGTACTGTAAAGAAAGTACCAGACAAAAAAATGAATATAAGAGGAAAGAACAGCGAGAAGTAAATGAGGAATGTAACAGTAGCTCATTGGAGCTGGTGATGCCAAAAGCTTTCTGTCACAGTCATCAAATGAGAAGTGATCCGTGAGCTGATTCTCTTCCTGTCGCCTCGGCAGTCTCTGAGGCAGATTTCATTTCACTGAGTAGCAACAAACGTCTTAACTGTCAACAGCTCAGGAGTCAATACCAGAGAAGGTGCCTCGAGTCTGAGACTCGGACTGGAGTCGCACTTAAGTCGCACAAACAGCTGACTTCAGACTTGACTCGGGCTCGAGCTTCGAGACTCGTCAACAACCTGTTTTCATGCAATCATTGCTTTTTAAATCTAAATTCATTCATGTATTTCTATTTCCTTTTAACAGGGCATATACTTTGGGGAAACGTATGACGAGCTGCATGTCCCCTGCCCTTTGCCATAATGTGCAACGTAACGAATGCGCCATAGGCGCCGATACCGTGGGTGCTCGAGCTCCGGAGCACCCACGGAAAATACTGAGCACCCAGTGCCAGACTGCCAGTAGGCTACATTCATTTAAAATTAAACATTGCAGTTGGTGCTAAGTGGAGCGTCTGTCATAGTGTGCCTAGAGGCTACTAGACAGGTGGAGTTGATTCGTAATTTCCCACGAAGCTGATCACGGTTATGTGTTCATCTCCAATCCTATCTGTATTTGTGAGAAGTGGAGCTGTCTTGAGGTGAAAGATAGTCTACTTTACGGCTTTATTATCGAGTCAATAGGCGTGTGTGTTCGTGTCAGCCGCTGTCCATTTCCTAAGGTTCTGAAATGCAAACATTTTTTGACTACTTAAGGGCGTGCGCCCATGAGCACCCACGGAGGAAAACATAAATCGGCGTCTATGGCATGCTCTGTGCCGTTTGTGCGCGCACTCACATAAGTGTAAAAATGCACTGACGATGGCGACACCAAGTCCTCCCGGAGTTGTGCCTTTTGTCATTAGTTTTGCTTTCAATAACTTGGTAAACAGTGGCAGTAAACTAACAGCTACATGCAAGGTGTGTGGCACCAAGATAAATGATGCGGGATCAACAACGTCGAACTTCATCAGGCATCTCCAAACGCACCCAGATAGGTCAGTCACACGCTAACGTGAAAGAGACGTTACATTTAGCATATATATCGTCACAGGTAACAAGCTACCCATCGCAAAGTGCTGTGCTAATGCTGGGAACAGGCACATTGTATCTTTATAGTTGCATCCAGATCAGATGGCCAGAGACTTGAGACTCGACTTGGACTTCCAAACAATGACTTGTGAACATCTCTGGTCAATATATAATATAATATATAATATATGGGAAATAAATACTTGAGATTAAGTTGCTTTTTTTTTACCCTTTCATCGGGTTTTTTCTCCCCAAGTTTTTCTGCTTTTACTGGAACTTTTTTGACGCTTTTTTTAATGATTTTGTCAGATTTTTTTCCACGTTTTTGTCACTTTTTTACATCCTGTTTTGTATCTAACTGTCAAAGGAAAAGTAAAAACTACCTATTCTGATAGCTGAACTTGCGTGTCGGCTTGTAAGGCCTGACTCCTGTGATTTCACCTGATACCTTTGGACAAAAGCGTGAATAAATTAAACCAACGGCTGCCTGAAAGGATTACAAATTAATTTAAAAAATGACAGCAGGAATGCCATAAATACGAATGAATGATTGCCTGTTAAAACGTACAGACTGTGTTCACATTTAGACAGAAAACAGTGTGTGGCAGGCTGAGGAGGAGCTCTCTGTATTCACTGCTGGATAACGGAGACGACATTCAGAGTGTATAATGGAGCTGGCCTACCCCGGGATGGTCTGAGGAATACCAATGAGCCTGTCGTCCATAACGGGAGTCATTCCAGAGCTTTTGATCGATGAAAGCGGTCAGTAATACAGACTGGATGTCTATGAATCAGAGAGGTTCTGTACTTTTACCGCTGCATGCTCCGTGTGTTTTGTAGAGTGTGTTTTTGTAGTTTTGTTAACTCATTATTAACACTGTGAAGACGAAGATGAAATTATCTTTGGAAAACCCCTCAAATTGTCAACTGCCCCCAGTGAAGATTCACAATTCAGTAATCAGTCAACTCCCAATCTGGATGTCATGATAGACGAAAATCTCTCATGGACCCGTCATATAGAATTTATCTGCATCTGTGTTTGTTTTCTCCATAGATTAAGATCCTTTGGAGCTAGTAGCCAAATAACGTCTTTGTTTTTCACATCAGTAATTCAGAGTATCATGCTCTATTGTGGCACTGCTTGGCTGAGTAGTCTATCAGTTAAAAATACATGTTTTGCACAAAGAATATCAGCTTCTGCCTTCAAACAGACGCTTTAGAGTTCATTCTTTCAATCGCGAAAGACTTAAAAACTCTTTCATACATCAATCTATCCTGTACTTACTGTCGCAAATTACCGTATAGTACAGGACATTAGCTGTTTAAGTTTAATTACTAATGTTAACTATCATTTTAGTGATCAATAATTATCCTGTGTCTATGTTATCTCCTTACATATACCTACGCTCTCCGTCTCTGCTAGATTGGGAATGATTGAGATTTCTCTTGGCACAGCTACCAGAAGACTTCCAACTTTCAGACACGTTGCTCACGTCACATCTACGTCTTCTCTCTCAGTTGGAGGCTGCTCAGTAACGCTCAGCCATCACCGGAAAAGGTCTTCTAATATCCTTCACTGGTCTCCGTCCAGAGACACGGGATCTGGTGGTCCGTTATATATGGATTTTATGAGAGTGAGAGGCCGGGCTCTGCACTCGCCTCAGTCTGTTTGCCTGTTGCTTGTTTATCTATAACATGCAATACCTTTAACCCTCTGGGGTCTGAGGGCATTTCCACATATCTTCTTAAATTCACCTTTTTAGGGTATTTGCATATAACTGATCCCTGTGTGTTTCATATCAAAATGTTCAGAACAAACTCAGCTTTCCGTAACGTGACGTCCACATTTTTTCTAGAGCGATGCGTGAAGAGATAATTTGGCGCTAAAGCTGAAACGTTGATATTGGCTTTTTGAAATTCCTCAAATCTCTTCTGAAAACATACCTTAGAGGAGAATTCCGGTCGATTTCAACACGTAGCTCTGTTGTTTTTGGTCGGGGACTGCTGTCAGTAGCGAGAAAAACGAAAATGATCGGTGTTGCCTACACCGAGTTATGCTACTGCTAGCGTTAGCACCCAGGCGGCTGAAATGGGGCAGTTTTTAAACGTGCTTTTAGCCTCTTAACATGTTCGAGATATCATTACGAGTGCCTTGAACTGAGAATATTTGGTGTAAAACAGACCGGTGATGCCGTTCTGCCCTCAACCACACCAAATATTCTCTGGTCCAACTCAGCTAGAAACACTACCGAGCCTGTGTGTAACCAACATGATCTTCACCTGATTTTACCAGAGAGTACGCAGCTGTCCTGCTTTTCTTACAGACATGTGAACTCACCACAGAAAGTTTGGTTCATGGACTCTGCTGAGACTGAATAAGGGAAATGCTGGAATGGATATTTGCCGTTATTTTACCACGTTTATTTAACCACGGCAATTCGTGACCATCTTTTTTTTGGTGGAAAAAATACGTTTTGGAATATTGGATTAAATGAGTTTGACAGTTGACTAAACAGAGTCAGGCTATGTGCACTGGCTGAATTAGCACAACTTGTATGTATTTCTTTCACATGTACTGCAGTCAGATTCACTGTGTTCACTCAGAAGGAATCACTTCACATGGGTAGGCACTTGTAATGACATCTCGAACATGTTAAGAGGCTAAAAGCAGGTTTAAAACCTGCCCCGTTTCAGCCGCCTGGGTGCTGACGCTAGCAGGAGGATAACTCGGTGTAGGCAACACCGATTATTTTCATTTTTCTCGCTGCTGAAAGCACTCCCGGACCACAAACAACAGAGCTACGTGTTGAAATTGTGTTAGCATAGCGTTAGCTTTCTGGCTCAGAACTAAACTGAAGGGTTCTATCAGCTGAGCGGACTATAAATATCTCCCGTTGCTAAGGGTGGCAAGTCGTATCTAAGGTCCTTTTTATTTCCTGGAGGAGTGAACAACGTTTGCGTTGCATAAGAACCTGATGGATGGGGATGATTGTTCCAGGTATTAGTCAAACCCTCAGGCGTAGCCAGGGGAACAGAGTTATTGTTTGGAAAAACTTTTAGATTGTAAAACGAATTAAAATATAAACTTATGTTTTAAAAATACCGTCCTCTGGGCACGCCTCGCCGTCGTCCATTAATACCTGACATACCGGGCATTAACCCTTACTAGAGTTTAGATTCTCTGCTTTTTTTAATCATTACTTTATTAGCCTAACTGGCAATTTCCACTGGATGCGTAACGGCTCCGGAACGTCGACGGAGTCATTAGGTTTCCATTAAAGTCAATGTGTGTATTTCCACTGACTGACAGAGTAGTTTCCCCTCTACTCCTCTGGATGGAAACTAACTGTTGCTGGTTTTGTGGTTCTATTCTATGTGAATTCGCGAGATCTCGTGGGTCCTCGTCATGGCCGCAGCCGTGCCGCAACAAATCCGGACCTGGTGGGGATTGACGGACGGCGGAGGACGCCGCCGGTCCGCAGACGTTCCGCATCCAGTGGAAATCCACAGTAATTGGGAGGGGAGAAAGCTATGCCATAATCAGAAATATTATCTATATAGGCTATATTTAGGCCAAAGTAACAAATGTGTCCAAAACGTTACACAAGTTGGACTATAGTTACAAAATGCAACACGTGTCATGCGCGGAGTCTCCTCCTCTCGCACACATCACACCGGGCCTGCTGGGCTTAAGTGCAACATGGAGCTTGAGGATGTAAAGAAAAGAATGATAGTCAGCCTTCAACGTCCTCTTTTGTTACTTCTCCAAGCATGAGGGCGAGGCAAGCCCTCACAGAGAAATGCGTTGAGTTTTTTTTTTTTTTTTTTACGTTTCTTCATTCGGATCCATTTGCGATCCGTTCCATTCTGAATAAACTAACAGCAGTTTACATGCTTTGTCCTTGTTGCATTACCGGTATTCATTAAGATAATTCTGAACAGATTTCTGCAGTTCACAATGTGCACGGGCTCGGGTTGGGTCGGACTTGATTTTTTTTGGGCCCGATCTAAGCTCTACCCCTTACACAAACGACAGCAGCTCCTGCACTAGCTGGCTAGCCAGTCCTTCCAGAAAAATGCAGAGTTTTTTTGTGATTGTTGCGGGCAAAAATCCTTGATTATGCGGCACGTTTTCTTAAAAAATGCGATGGAATATGCGGGATATTTATGCAATTTTATGCGATGAAATTGCGGGAACGTGCAAAAACTGCGGTTTCATCGTGGCTTCATCGCGGGGTTTGCAGCTTTTCGATGATGTTCACGTCACGTAATTACGTCACTTCATAACGTTCCCATGGCAACAGGGGAAAATGGCTGCTCTTGTGTGAAGTAAACGCAACATTTTTCAACTTTCTGCTAAGATATATGTGTGACTTTTTTGCAACGAAAATGCAGGGATTTGGAAATCATGCAAGCCCCGCATATTTTGCACAGAAATCGACAATTTATGCGGCGAAAGTGCGGCGTATTTGGAAAAATGCGGCCCCCCGCATAAATATGTGGACTTTGGCTGATTATGCATTGAATTATGCAATCGCATAATCGCGTTTTTCTGGAGGGACTGGTATTTCATCCGACTGCTGAATGAAAATGATTCCTGTGAAACTCATTTTCATTCTTTAAGGTGGTACGGCTTACTGTAGTCTTTGGGCAGCGGTGCCTGGGCGGAGGGGTGCACCATGGGTCGGCGGCGGGGCTCGTGAACCGGACTCTGGTACTCGGACACTGACAGTGGCTCGGGCTCGGGCTCAGGCTCTGGCTCGGGCTCAGCAGACGGTGGAGCCTCCTCTTCCTCTCTCTCGGCCTCCTGCTCGTCCACCTCCTCCACGTCAGCTCTCTCCTCTCCTTCCTTCTCTTCTTCCTGCTCATATTCCTCCTCTTCCTCCTCCTCCTCCTCCTCCGTCAGCGCCTCCTCCTCCTTCTGGACGCGGTCCTCCTCCTGCTCCTCGCGGTCGTGCCTGTCCTTCTCCTGCACCTCCAGGTTCTCCTCTTTAGTCATGGTGAGGGCCTATCAGAGGAGAGAGACCACACAGAACACTCACACCGGTCAACAGGGCCACGTACATTCACATCAGCACGGCTGAAAGGCTACACATCTTTCACCGCAGGCTAAAACACACACATCTCGTCCGAATGCACCTTGGGTACAATAAAAATGTAAATTAACTAGGGCTGCGTAACGGCTAAGAAAAAAGAGGGTACTAAATAACAGTTGGTGACATTAAAGAACGGCTTGTTTATTGCTAAGGCCATACGGTCAAAATTAAATGATTTAATAATAATGTATAACTATAACAATAACTTATTTCACTAGTAAATTGCTGTTGAATGACAAAAACAACCACCAGATGGGAAAAGGACATTTATAATAACTTCAAATGCACCACGAGGCTGTAGTTTACCAGTTTCATTGAACGCACCGTCTGTGTTGTTTCTCCGACAGCAGCTGCAGATTGTTACATCCCGCTGTTGAATCCTCTACAGTAAAACAGTCAAACTTTACACCGTTTAGCGTTAGCTAATCTCAGATTAATTAATCGAAATTAACGCGTTATTTTGACAGTCCTAAAATTAACCCTTGTGTTGTCCTCGAGTCAAATTTGAGGCTCGATGGTGTTTTAAGCCTCCAACGTCGACTTCCAGGCAGCTAACCCTAACCTTAACCCTGAACATAACCATTGCCGTGCTGCTTGGAAGGCGACTTTGGGGGCAAAAAAACATCAAACACCAAATTTGAACACGTTTTCAACGTTTATTATATCCGAAATATTCTGCCAAATTGCCAAAAAAATAACGTGGATGTACGGTGGACAAATGCAAACACAATGTTTTTCCCAGGAAAAATAAATGACTACTTTCATTGAGTTTTCTGTGTTTAATACAATTTTATAGCATTTGAAAAAAACAGTATATCCTGACTAGTGATAGACCGATTTTGTCAGCCGGCCTATGAATCGGGCCGATATTTGCGTTTTTACGTGTATCGGCATCGGCCGATACGCGGCTGCTGCGTTCGCCGATAGCTTTTCTAGAGATGGAATGTATCAGTATCGTCTCCGATACTGCCTAAAACGCTGGTATCGGTATCGGGAAGTACTGGAGTTTATGCACCGATCTGATACCACGTAATAAAGCTCTAAAGAAAATCTACGTTAAAGTAGTTTATGTATCTTCTTTTTCCGTTATAACTGACTGTCAAACTGGATAATTAAAGAAAGTTCTGGGGCGTTCATTGTTTGTGTTTGTTCATGTTTCACAAAGAGTTTAACCTGAGCCAGACCGTCAACAAAGATAGAAATAATATCACATCCATACAGGGATAGTAGTATACAGCTGTTATACATCATATCATCCATACAGGGATAGTAGTATACAGCTGTTATACATCATATCATCCATACAGAGATAGTAGTATACAGCTGTTATACATCATATCATCCATACAGAGATAGTAGTATACAGCTGTTATACATCATATCATCCATACAGGGATAGTAGTATACAGCTGTTATACATCATATCATCCATACAGGGATAGTAGTATACAGCTGTTATACATCATATCATCCATACAGAGATAGTAGTATACAGCTGTTATACATCATATCATCCATACAGGGATAGTAGTATACAGCTGTTATACATCATATCATCCATACAGAGATAGTAGTATACAGCTGTTATACATCATATCATCCATACAGGGATAGTAGTATACAGCTGTTATACATCATATCATCCATACAGGGATAGTAGTATACAGCTGTTATACATCATATCATCCATACAGGGATAGTAGTATACAGCTGTTATACATCATATCATCCATACAGAGATAGTAGTATACAGCTGTTATACATCATATCATCCATACAGGGATAGTAGTATACAGCTGTTATACATCATATCATCCATACAGAGATAGTAGTATACAGCTGTTATACATCATATCATCCATATTCCCGGCATTATTTACAGACAGGCGTCCACAGGCAGCTCTGTGTTGCTGGAGACGCTGCAGTTCCCGTGCAGACCATGCACTGCCCCTCCCCCACTAGCAGAGTGCTGGTCCTGGAAGCCTGGCAGGCTTTCAGCACCATGGCAGTCAAGTTAAAGTTAAATTACAAATCAAGCACTTTATTTCAATGGCTACTTTTCAGGTTTATTGTTTTCTTAAATTATTTAAATGTGTTGACAAAGGACATTTTGTGATGACCTGATTATATCTGCCTTATAATATGTCAGCAAGCAATGCATCATCAAGGCTGTGTTGTAGATGTTGATGAAAGCCTTTCACCCTTGCACAGTTAACCATATTATGCAGTGCACCCATCCATATGATGCACATTGCACACATAATTTGGGTGATATGAATGTGAGATGATTGCAGAAGTGACACTGATCTGTGTTTTTGTTTATTATTTTTAAAGAAATGGCAAAGCAGATTCCCGAAAACAAATCCAGTGTGGCAGGGTTTTACATTTTTATGATGGAAATTGAGGGAGCAAAAGCAGTATCGGCTCCAAATATCGGCTCAAGAAAATCGGCGGCCCGTATAGATCATCGGCTAAGGCTGATGAAAAGAAAATCAGTATCGGCATTGGCACTAAAAAATCCATATATAGTGGCAAAAGGGCAACGAAAAAAAGTCTGTGAACAAAAACTTCAGAAAAGGTAACAAAATGTTGTAAAAAGTGACAAAAACTAGACAGGCCAAAATTCATTGTGAACCTAAATTGATATGTGGGCCGGATTCGGCCCTCGGGCCTCGAGTTGGACACGTGAGTTAGACTGTCTTCTGGCTTCTTGGGTTTTCTGTTCTGCTGTGTTTGTGAGAGAGAAATAGACGAGGAGAAAGCTAATTGACCCACTGCATCGCTCTGATACCGGCAGAGCAGCTAAAGAGGCTAATGCTAACGCTCCCTGTCCGTCATTAGCAGTTGACAGGCCTGACTGGATTGAATCTACTCTCCACTTTAACAAATGAACCAGACTCTGAAACCCATCCAGCAGCCGGCCGCTCCCTCCATCCTTCCCTCCATCATCACACATCCCAAGGGAGGGAGGAGAGGAAAGCACAACTTAAAGAGATGAGATAGGATAGGGATCCTTTCCATAATGTTGTCAGACACTTAGAATAATAATCTGAGCCTGTCAGCGGCAAAAACACAACTTTTAGTGGACGCTAACTGACGCTGAACATTGGTCCAATAAGGGTTATTTTCAGGCCCGGTTCACGCTCAATACTGCACATATCTCAAAAAATGTTGTTCACGTTAGTCACTAATGGTGTTTTTCCACTACATGGTACCTGTGTAGCGGAGTTAATAATTCCACTTGCCATTAAAAGGTAACTTTTCATTTGGCTAGTAGTTCCCATATGAGACAGGCTTTTTATGTAACATGAGCGCCATCTATTGGTGCTATTCTGCAGACTTTAGGGTAAATTCATACACACCATCACCAGTCTGCAGTAGCCTGTTTCATGCTAAGTCGCGTACATTGAGCTCCACTGTTATAGTTAGGTAACTGTGTTCATTGGGATAATGTTATGTAGTATATGATGTGCATGTAGTATATCCATCCACACGGGAGGTCTCAAATTTTATATTAGAGGCCAGTTTTGTTTTTGTTTCTTTTGTTTTAGCTTAAATGAAAAAGCACGCCACGTTGTGCTGGCTCGCTAGTCTGGTTAGCCTAGCTTGATAAACTAACTTTTATGATACAACCGTGGCAACAGTAAACTGATCATTTCTATTTTCATTTTAGCTAACTGGAGCTCTTTATGGTGACGAATGCGATTGTGAGACACTATTCTGCTGTTTACCAGAATAAACGGCTGTGATAGCCAACGAAGAGCGACGGATTCGTCTGTAACACAACACAACGCAAGAGAGAGAGAGTACACATCCGTTACACCTGCTCGACACTTTTTTGGTTTTCCGTTATGATAAAAAGTCCCTGTTACCTGCCAACAGGTACTTTGTTTAGTCTCACCTCCGTCGAGGATCCCAGCGAGCTGAGGCGATACCAAAAGGTGACGTGAAAACCTGCAGACTCCTGATTGGTCGGAGAGAATCGTCACTAATCACTGCGTCATCATTGCTTCTGGCAAACACAGCCACATGCCGAGAATCAACAACACTACACACCTTCCACGCTCTGTGTGTGTGTCGCGTTAGTTTAGGGTTAGGGTTAGGGTTCGAGCAGGTACCATGTAGTGGAAAAACGCCATAAGACACTAATGCATGGGAAGATAGGGTTCAAAAACAGTGAATTGACCTTTAAATCCTTCCTGCATTGGCACTAAACATTGGTGTTCAGTGCCAATCTCAGGCTGCCGGTTCACCGAAACAATCAGATCTGAGTCACCAAGAAGAATAAATTCATCTGTGTTTGCACTCTGAGCTGCAGTGTGAACGACGCCACAGAGAGAGCAGAAAGAAGCCATTTAAATAATATTAATAATAATGTTTTCACAGACTCTGTTGTTAGAACACACAGGCCTGAAATACACACACACGCTCAGTATACATGCACGAATGGAGAGATGTCAGTGAGGAGGCGGCAGCTGTCGATGGACAGGCACCCAGAGCAGCTGGGGGTTCGGTGCAGAGCACCTTGGAGGTGAACTGGCACCTCTCCAGCTACCAGTCCACCACCATACTTTGGTCCGTATGGGGACTTGAACATGCGACCCTCTGATTCCCAACCCCAACTCACTACTGACTGAGCTACTGCCACCCCTAAAATGTATAAACATAACGCTAAACCAGTAACATCCTCTTTATCATATGTATCTGACACACACACACACACACACACACACACACACACACAGACACAGACAGATGCACACAGACAGATGCACACAGACAGATGCACACAGACAGAGAGCAGCTCTGTTGTTTCCTAATCTGAGTCATCTTCTGTCTGCAGCAGCAGCAGCAGCTATATGCTAAGCTAACAGTTGCATCAGGCATTCACACAGAGATTTACAAATACAGTCGATCAACGTCAAATTTGACTTCAAATTATTAACAAATGCATTTTACGTAAACAGACAGACAGACAGACAGACAGACAGATAGATAGACAGACAGACAGACAGACAGATATATATATAGATAGATAGATAGATAGATAGATAGACAGACAGACAGACAGATAGATAGATATATAGATAGATAGATAGACAGATAGACAGACAGACAGATAGATAGATATATAGCTAGATAGACAGACAGACAGACAGACAGAC